>NC_084753.1:44622649-44675149 GCF_033978785.1 Entelurus aequoreus | reverse complement strand
GGTTGCCAGAATTTTACCGTGAAAAAGCAGTTTTATCAGTAAAAAATGTACTTTTTACAGTAAAAATCTTGCAACTGAGCTGCCAATTTTTTACCGTACTAACAGTCGTACTGTTGTTGTTGGTTTTTTTACAGTAATACGCTGTAAAAAAACAGTACATTTTATGTTGAAATTATTGCAACCGAGCTGCCAGTTTTTTTTACTGTAAAAAAACATCTGTGCTATTTTACAATAAAAAAATAAGTTTTCTATTTTCACTAAAACTATTTTTAATTTGACAGTAAAATCCCTGCAACTGAGCTGGAAGTTTTTTTACTGTAAAAAAAAAAAGTAAAATTTTTCCATTTCCAGTAACAGGTTGTAAAAAACACTGTAAATTGTACGGTAAAATTTTTGACTGAGATGCCAGTTTTCCATCCATCCATCCATTTTCTACTGCTTGTCAACTGTAAAAACAATGGTACTCTTTTGCCATTTACAGTAATACACCAGTTGTTGGTTTTACGGTAAAAAAAACAACAATAAAAAACCAACAACAAAAACTGGCAGCTCAGTTACCAGAATTTTTATGGAAAAAACAATTTTTTCAGTAAAAAAAAAAAAAGAAGAAGAAGTACATTTTAAAGTCAAATTCCTGCAACTGTTTTGCCATTTACAGTAATATGACGTACAATCTACAGTTGTTTTACTGTAAAATGAAAAAAAAAAACTGGCAGCTGGTTGCCAGAATTTTACCGTGAAAAAGCAGTTTTATCAGTAAAAAATGTACTTTTTACAGTAAAAATCTTGCAACTGAGCTGCCAATTTTTTACCGTACTAACAGTCGTACTGTTGTTGTTGTTTTTTTACAGTAATATGCTGTAAAAAAAACAGTACATTTTATGTTGAAATTATTGCAACCGAGCTGCCAGTTTTTTTTACTGTAAAAAAACATCTGTGCTATTTTACAATAAAAAAATAAGTTTTCTATTTTCACTAAAACTATTTTTAATTTGACAGTAAAACTATTTTTAATTTGACAGTAAAATTCCTGCAACTGAGCTGCAAGTTTTTTTACTGTAAAAAAAAGTAAAATGTTTCCATTTCCAGTAACAAGTTGTAAAAAACACTGTAAATTGTACGGTAAAATTATTGACTGAGATGCCAGTTTTCCATCCATCCATCCATTTTGTACTGCTTGTCAACTGTAAAAACAATGATACGCTTTTGCCATTTATAGTAATACACCATAAAATCGACAGTTGTTGGTTTTACGGTAAAAACAACAACAAAAACTGGCAGCTCAGTGACCAGAAATTTTATGTAAAAAGCAGTTTTCTCAGTAAAAAAAAAAAAAAAGAAGTACATTTTACAGTCAAATTCCTGCAACTGTTTTGCCATTTACAGTAATATGACGTACAATCTACAGTTGTTTTACTGTAAAATGAAAAAAAAAACTGGCAGCTGGTTGCCAGAATTTTACCGTGAAAAAGCAGTTTTCTCAGTAAAAAATTTACTTTTTACAGTAAAAATCTTGCAACTGAGCTGCCAATTTTTTACCGTACTAACAATTGTACTGTTGTTTTGGTTTTTTACAGTAATATGCTGTAAAAAAACCAGTACATTTTATGTTGAAATTATTGCAACCGAGCTGCCAGTTTTTTTTACTGTAATAAAACATCTGTACTATTTTACAATAAAAAAATAAGTTTTCTATTTTCACTAAAACTATTTTTAATTTGACAGTAAAATCCCTGCAACTGAGCTGCAAGTTTTTTTACTGTAAAAAAAAAAGTAAAATTTTTCCATTTCCAGTAACAGGTTGTAAAAAACACTGTAAATTGTACGGTAAAATTATTGACTGAGATGCCAGTTTTCCATCCATCCATCCATTTTCTACTGCTTGTCAACTGTAAAAACAATGGTACTCTTTTGCCATTTACAGTAATACACCAGTTGTTGGTTTTACGGTAAAAAAAACAACAATAAAAAACCAACAACAAAAACTGGCAGCTCAGTTACCAGAATTTTTATGGAAAAAACAATTTTTTCAGTAAAAAAAAAAAAAGAAGAAGAAGTACATTTTACAGTCAAATTCCTGCAACTGTTTTGCCATTTACAGTAATATGACGTACAATCTACAGTTGTTTTACTGTAAAATGAAAAAAAAAAACTGGCAGCTGGTTGCCAGAATTTTACCGTGAAAAAGCAGTTTTATCAGTAAAAAATGTACTTTTTACAGTAAAAATCTTGCAACTGAGCTGCCAATTTTTTACCGTACTAACAGTCGTACTGTTGTTGTTGTTTTTTTACAGTAATATGCTGTAAAAAAACCAGTACATTTTATGTTGAAATCATTGCAACCGAGCTGCCAGTTTTTTTTACTGTAAAAAAACATCTGTGCTATTTTACAATAAAAAAATAAGTTTTCTATTTTCACTAAAACTATTTTTAATTTGACAGTAAAACTATTTTTAATTTGACAGTAAAATTCCTGCAACTGAGCTGCAAGTTTTTTTACTGTAAAAAAAAGTAAAATGTTTCCATTTCCAGTAACAAGTTGTAAAAAACACTGTAAATTGTACGGTAAAATTATTGACTGAGATGCCAGTTTTCCATCCATCCATCCATTTTGTACTGCTTGTCAACTGTAAAAACAATGATACGCTTTTGCCATTTATAGTAATACACCATAAAATCGACAGTTGTTGGTTTTACGGTAAAAACAACAACAAAAACTGGCAGCTCAGTGACCAGAAATTTTATGTAAAAAGCAGTTTTCTCAGTAAAAAAAAAAGTACATTTTACAGTCAAATTCCTGCAACTGTTTTGCCATTTACAGTAATATGACGTACAATCTACAGTTGTTTTACTGTAAAATGAAAAAAAAAAACTGGCAGCTGGTTGCCAGAATTTTACCGTGAAAAAGCAGTTTTCTCAGTAAAAAATTTACTTTTTACAGTAAAAATCTTGCAACTGAGCTGCCAATTTTTTACCGTACTAACAATCGTACTGTTGTTGTTGGTTTTTTACAGTAATATGCTGTAAAAAAAACAGTACATTTTATGTTGAAATTATTGCAACCGAGCTGCCAGTTTTTTTTACTGTAATAAAACATCTGTACTATTTTACAATAAAAAAATAAGTTTTCTATTTTCACTAAAACTATTTTTAATTTGACAGTAAAATCCCTGCAACTGAGCTGCAAGTTTTTTTACTGTAAAAAAAAAAGTACAATTTTTCCATTTCCAGTAACAGGTTGTAAAAAACACTGTAAATTGTACGGTAAAATTATTGACTGAGATGCCAGTTTTCCATCCATCCATCCATTTTCTACTGCTTGTCAACTGTAAAAACAATGGTACTCTTTTGCCATTTACAGTAATACACCATAAAATCTACAGTTGTTGGTTTTACGGTAAAAAAAACAACAAAAACTGGCAGCTCAGTGACCAGAAATTTTATGTAAAAAACAGTTTTCTCAGTAAAAAAAAAAAAAAAGAAGAAGTACATTTTACAGTCAAATTCCTGCAACTGTTTTGCCATTTACAGTAATATGATGTACAATCTACAGTTGTTTTACTGTAAAACACTTATATGCTGTAAAAAAAACGAGCTGCCAGTTTAAAAACATCTGTACTATTTTTCAACTCAGTTGCCAGAATTTTACAATAGAAAAATAAGTTTTTTATTTTCACTAAAAACTGTTTTTAATTTTTTAATTTGACAGTAAGATTTCTGCAACTAAGCTACGTTTTTTACTGTAAAAAAAAAAAGTAAAATTTTTCCATTTACAGTATTAGGTTGTAAAAAAAACACTGTAAATTGTACGGTAAAATTATTGACTGAGATGCCAGTTTTTGACTGTAAAAAACTTTTGCCATTTACAGTAATACACCATAAAATCTACACTTGTTGTTTTTACGGTAAAGAAAAACAAACAAAAAATTGGCAGCTCAGTGGCCACAATTTTAATGTAAAAAGCAGTTTTCTCAGTAAAAAAAGTACATTTTACAGTCACTCTTGCAACTGTTTTGCCATTTACAGTAATATGACGTACAATCTACAGTCGTTGTTTTACCTTAAAAAGAAAAAAAAAACTGGCAGCTGGTTGCCAGAATTTTACCGTAAAAAAGCAGTTTTCTCAGTAAAAAATTTACTTTTTACAGTAAAAATCTTGCAACTGAGCTGCCAATTCTTTGCCGTACTAACAGTCATACTGTTGTTGTTGTTTGTTTTACAGTAATATGCTGTAAAAAAGACAGTACATTTTATGTTGAAATTATTGCAACCGAGCTGCCAGTTTTTTTTTACTGTAAAAAAACATCTGTACTATTTTACAATAAAAAACAAAACAAAAAAACTGTCAGCTTAGTGGCCAGAATGTTTATGTAAAAAGCAGTTTTATCAGTAAAAAATGTACTTTTTTACAGTAAAAATCTTGCAACTGAGCTGCCAATTTTTTACCGTACTAACAATCATACTGTTGTTGTTGTTTGTTTTACAGTAATATGATGTAAAAAAAACCAGTACATTTTATGTTGAAATTATTGCAACTGAGCTGCCAGGTTTTTTTACTGTAAAAAAACATCTGTACTATTTTACAATTAAAAAAAAATTAAAAAACTGTCAGCTCAGTGGCCAGAATGTTTATGTAAAAAGGAGTTTTCTCAGTAAAAAAAAAAAAAAAGAAGTTCATTTCACAGTCAAATTCTTGCAAATGAGCTTTCTTTTTTTTTTTCTATTTACAGTAATAAGTTGTAATAAAAAAAAGAAGCTTGTAGTGGAGTGCCAGGGAATAGCTGACAAAAACGGTTTCCTGGAAAGGTGCCTGCAATAATGTTCAGCGTCACACCTGGGCCGCAAAGCACGTGTCTGTCCCGTCGCCAAAGCCCAGCCCTGGAGGCCTTAGGCCCAGGATGGTGTAGAACTGGTCTGCTCAAGGCCCCGGACTGCAAATCAGCCGGTCCACGGGAAGTGGAGAAGGTGGTGTCATTTTATCGCGCGAGCCACAAATTCAGCAGCTGCATGTGACTTCATCACTGGACTAACTGGTATGGTAAGTGTGTGCATGTGTGTGTGTGTGTGTGTGTGTGTGTGTGTGTGTGTGTGTGTGTGTGTGTGTGTGTGTGTGTGTGTGTGTGTGTGTGTGTGTGTGTGTGTGTTCCCAGGGTGCAGCGCACGGACAAGAAGGTGGACACACTCAGGACGAGGATGGCAGCCACCTTCCAGACTGGGAGATAGTGGAGGAAACTTAGTGTGCACGCAGTTTGCCACACTTTTGACTGTCTGGAGGGAAATTGAGTCAACAGCACAGGTGAGCATTATGTGTACATTTGCATCCCGGATCTCGGACAAGGGGCAGAAACAAGAGGTTTGCCGTGGTTCTGGTGCTGATTCCTGTTAGGAGTGGACTGAACTTGTTGGAGGGTTTGTTTTATTTGACAATGACCTCCAGTCTGACTGCTTCTGTCCCCGTTGTAGTATAGTCTCCATTTAATGCTTCTGTCCCCGTTGTAGTATAGTCTCCATTTAATGCTTCTGTCCCCGTTGTAGTATAGTCTCCATTTAATGCTTCTGTCCCCGTTGTAGTATAGTCTCCATTTAATGCTTCTGTCCCCGTTGTAGTATAGTCTCCATTTAATGCTTCTGTCCCCGTTGTAGTATAGTCTCCATTTAATGCTTCTGTCCCCGTTGTAGTATAGTCTCCATTTAGTGCTTCTGTCCCCGTTGTAGTATAGTCTCCATTTAATGCTTCTGTCCCCGTTGTAGTATAGTCTCCATTTAATGCTTCTGTCCCCGTTGTAGTATAGTCTCCATTTAATGCTTCTGTCCCCGTTGTAGTATAGTCTCCATTTAATGCTTCTGTCCCCGTTGTAGTATAGTCTCCATTTAATGCTTCTGTCCCCGTTGTAGTATAGTCTCCATTTAATGCTTCTGTCCCCGTTGTAGTATAGTCTCCATTTAGTGCTTCTGTCCCCGTTGTAGTATAGTCTCCATTTAATGCTTCTGTCCCCGTTGTAGTATAGTCTCCATTTAATGCTTCTGTCCCCGTTGTAGTATAGTCTCCATTTAATGCTTCTGTCCCCGTTGTAGTATAGTCTCCATTTAATGCCTCTTTTCAATTAGTCTCCCATGTCCCCTGACACATGAAACGTGACAAGTGGGGGGTGGGGGGTTTGATTTCATTGTTAATTATATAAATTGTTTTAAGTAGACTGTCCATTTTACAGTAAAAACTTGACATTTACAACATTTTACTGTACAATATAGCGGTTTTTTTTGTTTTTTGTACAACATTTTACAGTAATTGTAGAAACACTACCGCTGTTTTTGTGGGCGTGGTTTACAGAACATGCTGGCAGTTTAGTGGCCAGAATTTGACTGTTAAATTGACATTGGTTCTTACAACATGATATTCTTCATGGAAAAACAGTACAAAGTTATTTTTTTTGTTCTGGCAACTTAGCTGCCAGTTTTTCTAGCGTAAAAACAAATGTGCCGTCTTTCCATTTACAGTAATACACCGTTAAAAACAAGATTGTACAGTCAAAATCTGCCAGCTCAGTCGACAGAATTTTTACGCAAAAACAGTAATAGTTTTTTTTCCATTTACAGTAAAATGCTGTAAAGAGCATCGTAACATTTATTGTCATTTTTATTAATTTGATGGGTAGTTTGATGTAAAGTTAAGTTTTTATTTAGACAAAAACATGTTTGGAAAGTATGATAATATAGTGTAATATTTCTTGCAATATTGGATACTATTAAAGTTGAAAAGGTATGCAATGTCAAGCAGTACATATATTTTTTCTGTCGAAAAGGAAAAAAATCTATGACATTTAGTGAGAAAATATGAAGTACTTTTACCGTGAAAAAGCAGTTTTCTCAGTAAAAAAAATTACTTTTTACCGTAAAAATCTTGCAACTGAGCTGCCAATTTTTTACCGTACTAACAGTCGTACTGTTTTTGTTTTACAGTTATATGCTGTAAAAAAAACAGTACATTTTATGGTGAAATTATTGCAACCGAGCTGCCAGTTTTTTTACTGTAAAAAAACATCTGTACTATTTTACAATAAAAAAATAAGTTTTCTATTTTCACTAAAAACTATTTTTAATTTGACAGTAAAATTCCTGCAACTGAAAAAAAAAAAAAAGTACAATTTTACCGTTTACTGTAAAAATACTAAATTGTACGGTAAAATTATTGACTGAGACGCCAGTTTTTGACTGTAAAAAACTCTGGTATTATTTTGCCATTTACAGTAATACACCATAAAATCTATTGTGGCCAGAAATTGACTGTTAAATTGACAATGGTTTTTACAACATGATATTCTTCATGGAAAAACAGTACAAAATATATATTTTTTTCCTGGCAACTTAGCTGCCAGTTTTTCTAGCGTAAAAACAAATGTGCCGTCTTTCCATTTACAGTAATACACCGTTAAAAACAAGATTGTACAGTCAAAATCTGCCAGCTCAGTCGACAGAATTTTTACACAAAAACAGTAGTAGTTTTTTTTCCATTTACAGTAAAATGCTGTAAAGAGCATCGTAACATTTATTAATTTGATGGGTAGTTTGATGTAAAGTTAAGTTTTTATTTAGACAAAAACATGTTTGGAAAGTATGATAATATAGTGTAATATTTCTTGCAATATTGGATACTATTAAAGTTGAAAAGGTATGCAATGTCAAGCAGTACATATATTTTTTCTGTCGAAAAGGAACAAATCTATGACATTTAGTGAGAAAATATGAAGTACTTTTACCGTGAAAAAGCAGTTTTCTCAGTAAAAAAAAATTACTTTTTACTGTAAAAATATTGCAACAGAGCTGCCAATTTTTTACCGTACTAACAGTCGTACTGTTTTTGTTTTACAGTTATATGCTGTAAAAAAACAGTACATTTTATGGTGAAATTATTGCAACCGAGCTGCCAGTTTTTTTTACTGTAAAAAAACATCTGTACTATTTTACAATAAAAAAACTAGTTTTCTATTTTCACTAAAAACTATTTTTAATTTGACAGTAAAATTCCTGCAACTGAAAAAAAAAAAAGCAAAATTTTTCCGTTTACTGTAAAAACACTAAATTGTACGGTAAAATTATTGACTGAGATGCCAGTTTTTGACTGTAAAAAACTCTGGTATTCTTTTGCCATTTACAGTAATACACCATAAAATCTATAGTGGCCAGAAATTGACTGTTAAATTGACAATGGTTTTTACAACATGATATTCTTCATGGAAAAACAGTACAAAATATATATTTTTTTCCTGGCAACTTAGCTGCCAGTTTTTCTAGCGTAAAAACAAATGTGCCGTCTTTCCATTTACAGTAATACACCGTTAAAAACAAGATTGTACAGTCAAAATCTGCCAGCTCAGTCGACAGAATTTTTACACAAAAACAGTAGTATTTTTTTTTTCCATTTACAGTAAAATGCTGTAAAGAGCATCGTAACATTTATTGTCATTTTTATTAATTTGATGGGTAGTTTGATGTAAAGTTAAGTTTTTTTATTTAGACAAAAACATGTTTGGAAAGTATGATAATATAGTGTAATATTTCTTGCAATATTGGATACTATTAAAGTTGAAAAGGTATGCAATGTCAAGCAGTACATATATTTTTTCTGTCGAAAAGGAAAAAATCTATGACATTTAGTGAGAAAATATGAAGTACTTTTACCGTGAAAAAGCAGTTTTCTCAGTAAAAAAATTACTTTTTACAGTAAAAATATTGCAACAGAGCTGCCAATTTTTTACCGTACTAACAGTTGTAGTGTTTTTGTTTTTGTTTTACAGTTATATGCTGTAAAAAAAAACAGTACATTTTATGGTGAAATTATTGCAACCGAGCTGCAGTTTTTTTACTGTAAAAAAACATCTGTACTATTTTACAATTAAAAAAACAAGTTTTCTATTTTCACTAAAAAACTATTTTTAATTTGACAGTAAAATTCCTGCAACTGAAAAAAAAAAAAAGTACAATTTTACCGTTTACTGTAAAAACACTAAATTGTACGGTAAAATTATTGACTGAGATGCCAGTTTTTGACTGTAAAAAACTCTGGTATTTTTTGCCATTTACAGTAATACACCATAAAATCTATAGTGGCCAGAAATTGACTGTTAAATTGACATTGGTTTTTACAACATGATATTCTTCATGGAAAAACAGTACAAAATATTTTTTTTTTCTGGCAACTTAGCTGCCAGTTTTTCTAGCGTAAAAACAAATGTGCCGTCTTTCCATTTACAGTAATACACCGTTAAAAACAAGATTGCACAGTCAAAATCTGCCAGCTCAGTTGACAGAATTTTTACGCAAAAACAGTAGTAGTTTTTTTCCATTTACAGTAAAATGCTGTAAAGAGCATCGTAACATTTATTATTTCTGCTCTGCCGCTCCCAGTCTGTGGAACGCTCTGCCTGACCACCTGAGGGCACCACAGACTGTGGATGCTTTTAAAAAAGGTTTAAAACCCCTTTTTTTTTTTTTTTTTTAAATAAGCTTTTTTTTAGATATATGCATACTAGTTTTAGCTATTTGGCTGTTCTAGTTAAAAAAAATGTTTTTAATTTTTTAATTATCTTTTTTTTTTTTTTAATTATTTTTTTAATACACTGGAGCACTTTGAGGTTGTTTACTCAATGTAAAGTGCTTTTTACAAATAAAATCTATTATTATTATTGTCATTTTTATTAATTTGATGGGTAGTTTGATGTAAAGTTAAGTCTTTTTATTTAGACAACAACATGTTGGGAAAGTATGATAACATACTGTAATATTTCTTGCAATATTGGATATCATTAAAGTTTAAAAGATATGCAATGTCAAGCAGTGCATATATTTCTTCTGTCAAAAAGAAAAAAATCAATGACATTTAGTAATAAATATGAAGTACTTTATTGACACATGTCCAGGTGTTTGCGGGCCAGATAAAAATGATGTGGCGGGCTACGTCTGGCCCCCAGGCCTTGACTTTAGAGTGTTGACTATCCTAAAAGGTGTTTTTTTGGCAATCCCAAGTTTGACCACAGCGTCAGTCGCTATGTCGAGTGGCGCTTTCCGTCCTTTTCAGCAGACTGCATTGGATGCAGATACACCCGGGAGTCCTTTCCCTACTTGTGTTGTCAAATAACTTTCTATATTTAGGAAAACATCAGCATGAACAGATGTGGCTGTAGGAAACCCTCCTGAGACTTTATAGATGCATTTGAAGTCTGATGCATCATCCAGCAGCTTCATAACGCTCTGCAATAAATACTGTAGTGTAGTAGACCTAAGTATTCATCAAGTACCACCATAATGACAACATTAAATACAGTAGTGTAGTAGGCCTAAGTATTCATTAAGTACCACCATAATGACAACATTAAATACAGTAGTGTAGTAGACCTAAGTATTCATCAAGTACCACCATAATGTCAACATTAAATACAGTAGTGTAGTAGGCCTAAGTATTCATTAAGTACCACCATAATGACAACATTAAATACAGTAGTGTAGTAGACCTAAGTATTCATTAAGTACCACCATAATGACAACATTAAATACAGTAGTGTAGTAGACCTAAGTATTCATTAAGTACCACCATAATGACAACATTAAATACAGTAGTGTAGTCGACCTAAGTATTCATTAAGTACCACCATAATGACAACATTAAATACAGTAGTGTAGTAGACCTAAGTATTCATCAAGTACCACCATAATGACAACATTAAATACAGTAGTGTAGTAGACCTAAGTATTCATTAAGTACCACCATAATGACAACATTAAATACAGTAGTGTAGTAGACCTAAGTATTCATCAAGTACCACCATAATGACAACATTAAATACAGTAGTGTAGTAGACCTAAGTATTCATCAAGTACCACCATAATGACAACATTAAATACAGTAGTGTAGTAGACCTAAGTATTCATCAAGTACCACCATAATGACAACATTAAATACAGTAGTGTAGTAGACCTAAGTATTCATTAAGTACCACCATAATGACAACATTAAATACAGTAGTGTAGTAGACCTAAGTATTCATCAAGTACCACCATAATGACAACATTAAATACAGTAGTGTAGTAGACCTAAGTATTCATCAAGTACCACCATAATGACAACATTAAATACAGTAGTGTAGTAGACCTAAGTATTCATTAAGTACCACCATAATGACAACATTAAATACAGTAGTGTAGTAGACCTAAGTATTCATTAAGTACCACCATAATGACAACATTAAATACAGTAGTGTAGTAGACCTAAGTATTCATTAAGTACCACCATAATGACAACATTAAATACAGTAGTGTAGTAGACCTAAGTATTCATCAAGTACCACCATAATGACAACATTAAATACAGTAGTGTAGTAGACCTAAGTATTCATCAAGTACCACCATAATGACAACATTAAATACAGTAGTGTAGTAGACCTAAGTATTCATTAAGTACCACCATAATGACAACATTAAATACAGTAGTGTAGTAGACCTAAGTATTCATTAAGTACCACCATGATGACAACATTAAATACAGTAGTGTAGTAGACCTAAGTATTCATTAAGTACCACCATAATGACAACATTAAATACAGTAGTGTAGTAGACCTAAGTATTCATTAAGTACCACCATAATGACAACATTAAATACAGTAGTGTAGTAGACCTAAGTATTCATTAAGTACCACCATAATGACAACATTAAATACAGTAGTGTAGTAGACCTAAGTATTCATTAAGTACCACCATAATGACAACATTAAATACAGTAGTGTAGTAGACCTAAGTATTCATCAAGTACCACCATAATGACAACATTAAATACAGTAGTGTAGTAGACCTAAGTATTCATTAAGTACCACCATAATGACAACATTAAATACAGTAGTGTAGTAGACCTAAGTATTCATCAAGTACCACCATAATGACAACATTAAATACAGTAGTGTAGTAGACCTAAGTATTCATTAAGTACCACCATAATGACAACATTAAATACTGTAGTGTAGTAGACCTAAGTATTCATTAAGTACCACCATAATGACAACATTAAATACAGTAGTGTAGTAGACCTAAGTATTCATTAAGTACCACCATAATGACAACATTAAATACAGTAGTGTAGTAGACCTAAGTATTCATCAAGTACCACCATAATGACAACATTAAATACAGTAGTGTAGTAGACCTAAGTATTCATTAAGTACCACCATAATGACAACATTAAATACAGTAGTGTAGTAGACCTAAGTATTCATTAAGTACCACCATAATGACAACATTAAATACAGTAGTGTAGTAGACCTAAGTATTCATTAAGTACCACCATAATGACAACATTAAATACTGTAGTGTAGTAGACCTAAGTATTCATTAAGTACCACCATAATGACAACATTAAATACAGTAGTGTAGTCGACCTAAGTATTCATCAAGTACCACCATAATGACAACATTAAATACAGTAGTGTAGTAGACCTAAGTATTCATTAAGTACCACCATAATGACAACATTAAATACAGTAGTGTAGTAGACCTAAGTATTCATCAAGTACCACCATAATGACAACATTAAATACAGTAGTGTAGTAGACCTAAGTATTCATTAAGTACCACCATAATGACAACATTAAATACAGTAGTGTAGTAGACCTAAGTATTCATCAAGTACCACCATAATGACAACATTAAATACAGTAGTGTAGTAGACCTAAGTATTCATTAAGGAGCACCATAATGACAACATTAAATGCAGTAGTGTAGTAGACCTAAGTATTCATCAAGTACCACCATAATGACAACATTAAATACAGTAGTGTAGTAGACCTAAGTATTCATCAAGTACCACCATAATGACAACATTAAATACAGTAGTGTAGTAGACCTAAGTATTCATTAAGTACCACCATAATGACAACATTAAATACAGTAGTGTAGTAGACCTAAGTATTCATCAAGTACCACCATAATGACAACATTAAATACAGTAGTGTAGTAGACCTAAGTATTCATTAAGTACCACCATAATGACAACATTAAATACAGTAGTGTAGTAGACCTAAGTATTCATTAAGTACCACCATAATGACAACATTAAATACAGTAGTGTAGTAGACCTAAGTATTCATCAAGTACCACCATAATGACAACATTAAATACAGTAGTGTAGTAGACCTAAGTATTCATTAAGTACCACCATAATGACAACATTAAATACAGTAGTGTAGTAGACCTAAGTATTCATCAAGTACCACCATAATGACAACATTAAATACAGTAGTGTAGTAGACCTAAGTATTCATTAAGGAGCACCATAATGACAACATTAAATACAGTAGTGTAGTAGACCTAAGTATTCATCAAGTACCACCATAATGACAACATTAAATACAGTAGTGTAGTAGACCTAAGTATTCATCAAGTACCACCATAATGACAACATTAAATACAGTAGTGTAGTAGACCTAAGTATTCATTAAGTACCACCATAATGACAACATTAAATACAGTAGTGTAGTAGACCTAAGTATTCATCAAGTACCACCATAATGACAACATTAAATACAGTAGTGTAGTAGACCTAAGTATTCATTAAGTACCACCATAATGACAACATTAAATACAGTAGTGTAGTAGACCTAAGTATTCATTAAGTACCACCATAATGACAACATTAAATACAGTAGTGTAGTAGACCTAAGTATTCATCAAGTACCACCATAATGACAACATTAAATACAGTAGTGTAGTAGACCTAAGTATTCATTAAGTACCACCATAATGACAACATTAAATACAGTAGTGTAGTAGACCTAAGTATTCATCAAGTACCACCATAATGACAACATTAAATACAGTAGTGTAGTAGACCTAAGTAATCATTAAGTACCACCATAATGACAACATTAAATACAGTAGTGTAGTAGACCTAAGTATTCATCAAGTACCACCATAATGACAACATTAAATACAGTAGTGTAGTAGACCTAAGTATTCATTAAGTACCACCATCATTAAATACAGTAGTGTAGTAGACCTAAGTATTCATTAAGTACCACCATAATGACAACATTAAATACAGTAGTGTAGTAGACCTAAGTATTCATTAAGTACCACCATAATGACAACATTAAATACAGTAGTGTAGTAGACCTAAGTATTCATTAAGTACCACCATCATTAAATACAGTAGTGTAGTAGACCTAAGTATTCATTAAGTACCACCATAATGACAACATTAAATACAGTAGTGTAGTAGACCTAAGTATTCATTAAGTACCACCATAATGACAACATTAAATACAGTAGTGTAGTAGACCTAAGTATTCATTAAGTACCACCATAATGACAACATTAAATACAGTAGTGTAGTAGACCTAAGTATTCATCAAGTACCACCATAATGACAACATTAAATACAGTAGTGTAGTAGACCTAAGTATTCCTAAAGTACCACCATAATGACAACATTAAATACAGTAGTGTAGTAGACCTAAGTATTCATCAAGTACCACCATAATGACAACATTAAATACAGTAGTGTAGTAGACCTAAGTATTCATCAAGTACCACCATAATGACAACATTAAATACAGTAGTGTAGTAGACCTAAGTATTCATCAAGTACCACCATAATGACAACATTAAATACAGTAGTGTAGTAGACCTAAGTATTCATTAAGTACCACCATAATGACAACATTAAATACAGTAGTGTAGTAGACCTAAGTATTCATCAAGTACCACCATAATGACAACATTAAATACAGTAGTGTAGTAGACCTAAGTATTCATCAAGTACCACCATAATGACAACATTAAATACAGTAGTGTAGTAGACCTAAGTATTCATTAAGTACCACCATAATGACAACATTAAATACAGTAGTGTAGTAGACCTAAGTATTCATTAAGTACCACCATAATGACAACATTAAATACAGTAGTGTAGTAGACCTAAGTATTCATTAAGTACCACCATAATGACAACATTAAATACAGTAGTGTAGTAGACCTAAGTATTCATCAAGTACCACCATAATGACAACATTAAATACAGTAGTGTAGTAGACCTAAGTATTCATCAAGTACCACCATAATGACAACATTAAATACAGTAGTGTAGTAGACCTAAGTATTCATCAAGTACCACCATAATGACAACATTAAATACAGTAGTGTAGTAGACCTAAGTATTCATTAAGTACCACCATAATGACAACATTAAATACAGTAGTGTAGTCGACCTAAGTATTCATCAAGTACCACCATAATGCCAACATTAAATACAGTAGTGTAGTAGACCTAAGTATTCATTAAGTACCACCATAATGACAACATTAAATACAGTAGTGTAGTAGACCTAAGTATTCATTAAGTACCACCGTAATGACAACATTAAATACTGTAGTGTAGTAGACCTAAGTATTCATCAAGTACCACCATAATGACAACATTAAATACAGTAGTGTAGTAGACCTAAGTATTCCTAAAGTACCACCATAATGACAACATTAAATACAGTAGTGTAGTAGACCTAAGTATTCATCAAGTACCACCATAATGACAACATTAAATACAGTAGTGTAGTAGACCTAAGTATTCCTAAAGTACCACCATAATGACAACATTAAATACAGTAGTGTAGTAGACCTAAGTATTCATTAAGTACCACCATAATGACAACATTAAATACAGTAGTGTAGTCGACCTAAGTATTCATCAAGTACCACCATAATGCCAACATTAAATACAGTAGTGTAGTAGACCTAAGTATTCATTAAGTACCACCATAATGACAACATTAAATACAGTAGTGTAGTAGACCTAAGTATTCATTAAGTACCACCGTAATGACAACATTAAATACAGTAGTGTAGTAGACCTAAGTATTCATTAAGTACCACCATGATGACAACATTAAATACAGTAGTGTAGTAGACCTAAGTATTCATTAAGTACCACCATCATGACAACATTAAATACAGTAGTGTAGTAGACCTAAGTATTCATCAAGTACCACCATAATGACAACATTAAATACAGTAGTGTAGTAGACCTAAGTATTCATTAAGTACCACCATGATGACAACATTAAATACAGTAGTGTAGTAGACCTAAGTATTCATTAAGTACCACCATAATGACAACATTAAATACAGTAGTGTAGTAGACCTAAGTATTCATCAAGTACCACCATAATGACAACATTAAATACAGTAGTGTAGTAGACCTAAGTATTCATTAAGTACCACCATAATGACAACATTAAATACAGTAGTGTAGTAGACCTAAGTATTCATTAAGTACCACCATAATGACAACATTAAATACAGTAGTGTAGTAGACCTAAGTATTCATTAAGTACCACCATAATGACAACATTAAATACAGTAGTGTAGTAGACCTAAGTATTCATCAAGTACCACCATAATGACAACATTAAATACAGTAGTGTAGTAGACCTAAGTATTCATTAAGTACCACCATAATGACAACATTAAATACAGTAGTGTAGTAGACCTAAGTATTCATTAAGTACCACCATAATGACAACATTAAATACAGTAGTGTAGTAGACCTAAGTATTCATTAAGTACCACCATAATGACAACATTAAATACAGTAGTGTAGTAGACCTAAGTATTCATTAAGTACCACCATAATGACAACATTAAATACAGTAGTGTAGTAGACCTAAGTATTCATTAAGTACCACCATAATGACAACATTAAATACAGTAGTGTAGTAGACCTAAGTATTCATCAAGTACCACCATAATGACAACATTAAATACAGTAGTGTAGTAGACCTAAGTATTCATTAAGTACCACCATAATGACAACATTAAATACAGTAGTGTAGTAGACCTAAGTATTCATTAAGTACCACCATAATGACAACATTAAATACAGTAGTGTAGTAGACCTAAGTATTCATTAAGTACCACCATAATGACAACATTAAATACAGTAGTGTAGTAGACCTAAGTATTCATCAAGTACCACCATAATGACAACATTAAATAGAACTAAGTAGTCATTAAACACATGTGTTTGGGGCTGTGAACAAGCCCCGCCCACTCTGCTTTGTTCCTGGTCTGAGCTGCTGTGACCTCGATTATCATAATAACTCCTAGAACACCCAAAAGTGCAGATTTCAACCATTGAAATACTTTGTATAGTTGAAGACTTACGGTCACATCATCACGGCAAATACACTTTTCATGTTAAAAAAATGATGTAGAACGTCCGGCGGGCCGCATTGAACATCTTCATGTGGCCCGCGGGCCGTACTTTGCCCAGGTCTGACCTGGAGGACTGGGCCGGACTGTGCACGACATCAACTCTGAGAGTGTTTTCCTTCCTTGCAGGGGGTAATGAGGATGGAATAAATGCGCGTGCATTTCCAGGGAGGCATACCCCATCTGAAGCTGACACATGGCGTCCCAGGAGGTGAGTTTGTGAGCGCGCTGGAACAGTAACACTTCCTTGAGGTAGCCTAAATATGCATCTGGACATGTTGCCAGGGTGTGAAAATACTCCTCATAGCACCTCTGACCTGTAAAAGTGCCAGCGTGTGCGTTTACATGTTGACACTCAAGGCTATGTGGCCTTCATGCTGTCCAGCAGGGACTTCAACTACACACACACACAGTCCTGGTCATAAGTGTACATACACTTGTAAAGGACATGACTTTACAATCATTTCTTATTTTGTTGTGATGTAGTGATTGGAGCACATACTTGTTGCTCACAAAAAACATTCATGAAGTTTGCTTCTTTTATGAATTTATTATGTGTCTACTGAAAATGTGAGGGTCAAAAGTACCGTATTTCCTTGAATAGCCGCCGGGGCGCTAATTAATTTAAAACCTCTTCTCACTCCTGCGTTTACCAAAAGCATGCGGGATTGGCCAGCATGCGCTAATTATTTTAAAACCTCTTCTCACTCCTGCGTTTACCAAAAGCATGCGGGATTGGCAAGCATGCGCTAATTATTTTAAAACCTCTTCTCACTCCGGCGCTTACCTTATCATGAAAAGCACATTTAATAAAAAAAAACGTTATTATGGTCTTACCTTTAGGTATAAATGAGTCCATGCGCAGCTTCTATAGAAGTCTTCCTTATCTTTCTTCAGTTTTAAAAGTCTCTCTGTTTCGATGGAGGTCTTCCTTTAAGTATTACCTCCTGCTTCGATTGAAAGTCCAGTTCAGAAAACTGTTTTATTTTAGATATGTAATCCTCCATGGTGAAAGTGGAAGCAAACAATGGCTGCTCACTCTTGCTGCGTGTTGTCTTCTTCTGCAGCACCGGTCTTCTGCAGTACCAGCAGTCGCAAGAAGGATCACTAGCGCCCTCTACCACCAGGAGGCGGAAGTCATTTAATGACTCAAATTTGACCCGGCGGAAGTGCCAAGCATGCGCTAATTATTTTGCGAAACGAGTTTGACCCGGCTGTAATTCTAGGCAGGCGAATACTATATTCCCGGCGGCAATTCAAGGAAATACGGTATACATACAGCAATGTTAATATTTGCTTACATGGCAAGTTTACCGGCAATAAGGTGCTTTTGGTAGCCATCCACAAGCTTCTGGTTGACCACTTGACCACTAAATTGCTGCAGTTCAGCTAAATGTGTTGCTTTTCTGACATGGACTTGTTTCTTCAGCATTGTCCACACCTTTAAGTCAGGCCATTCTAAAACCTTCATTCTAGCCTGATTTAGCCATTCCTTTACCACTTTTGAGGTGTGTTTGGGGTAGGGATGTCCGATAATATCGGCCGGCCGATAAATGCGTTAAAATGTAATATCGGAAATTATCGGTACCGTTTTTTTTATTATCTATATCGTTTTTTGGGGGTTTTTTTTTGGTTTTTTTTATTAAATCAACATAAAAAAAACAAGATACACATACAATTAGTGCACCAACCCAAAAAAACTCCCTCCCCCCATTTCTTTCTGTTATCAATATTCTGCTTCCTACATTATATATCAATATATATCAATACAGTCTGCAAGGGATACAGTCCGTAAGCACACATGATTGTGCGTGCTGCTGCTCCACTAATAGTGTTAATTTGACTCATTTTCATTCATTACTAGTTTCTATGTAACTGTTTTTATATTGTTTTACTTTCTTTTTTATTTATTTATCTTATTTTATTATTTTTAAAAAAAAAGTACCTTATCTTCACCATACCTGGTTGTCCAAATTAGGCATAATAATGTGTTAATTCCACGACTGCATATATTGGTTGATATCGGTATCGGTTGACATCGGTATCGGTAATTAAAGAGTTGGACAATATCGGAATATCGGATATCGGCAAAAAGCCATTATCGGACATCCCTAGTTTGGGGTCATTGTCCTGTTGGAACACCCAACAAGACCCAACCTCCGGGCTGATGATTTTGGCTTGTCCTGAACAATTTGGAGCTACCGTATTTTTCGGAGTATAAGTCGCTCCGGAGTATAAGTCGCACCGGCCGAAAATGCATAATGAAGAAGTAAAAAAACATATAAGTCACACTATGACTTATTTTGACTTTTTTGTGTTTTATTTCTTGTCTTGCGCTCCTATTTTGGCGGCTTTTTCTCTTTTTTGGGTATTTTCCCGTAGCAGTTTCATGTCTTCCTTTGAGCGATATTTCACGCATCTACTTTATTTTAGCAATCAAGAACATTTAAGTTGTTTTTATCCTTTTTTCTGGGGACATTGTTGATTGTCATGTCATGTTCGGATGTACTTTGTGGACGCCGTCTTTGCTCCCCAGTAAGTCTTTGCTGTCGTCCAGCATTCTGTTTTTGTTTACTTATTAGCCAGTTCAGTTTTACCGTATTTTTCGGAGTATAAGTCGCTCCGGAGTATAAGTTGCACCGGCCGAAAATGCATAATAAAGAAGGAAAAAAACATAATAAGTCGCACTGGAGTATAAGTCGCATTTTTGGGGGAAATGTATTTGATAAAAGCCAACAGCAAGAATAGACATTTCAAAGGCAATTTAAAATACATAAAGAATAGTGAACAACAGGCTGAATAAGTGTACGTTATGAGGCATAAATAACCAACTGGTATGTTAACGTAACATATTATGGTAAGAGTCATTCAAATAACTATAACATATAGAACATGCTATACGTTTACCAAACAATCTGTCACTCCTAATCGCTAAATCCCATGAAATCTTATACGTCTAGTCCAGGGGTCGGCAACCTTTACCACTCATAGAGCCATTTTGGAAAGTTTCACAAATTAAAGAAAACAATGGGAGCCACAAAAACATTTTGAAAGTTTAAAATGAAAAACACCACATACAAAGCTTAAATTGCTTTGCGCTATGTTAACCAGGGGTCTCTGACACACGCACCGGCACGCATCTCTATGTGGAAATTTAATGTTAGTGCAGCCCGCGACTTTTAATTGACCGGCGCTTGATAGCGTCTTTCTTGCCAACCCTCACAATTTTCCGGGAGACTCCCAAATTTCAGGACGTGCTGGCACTGCTTTTAGCGCCCTCTACAGCCTGCCCAAACAGCGTACCTGCTTGGCCACATGATGAATGCAGCTTTTGCTTGCACACGTAAGTGCCAGCAAGGCATACTTGTTCAACAGCCACACAGCTTACACTGACGGTAGTCGTACAAAAACAACTTTAACACTGTTACGTTACAAATATGCGCCACACTTTTGAACCCACACCAAAAAAGAATGACAAACACATTTCTGGAGAACATCTGCACTGTAACACAACATAAACACAACACAACAAATACCCAGAATCCCATGCAGCCCTAACTCTTCCGCTCAACCGACGCACGGAGATGGGGTGGGGGTTGATGTGTGGGGGGGTTTGGTGGTAGCGGGGGTGTATAATGTAGACCGGAAGAATTAGGGCTGCATGGGATTCTGGGTATTTGTTGTGTTGTGCTACGGTGCGGATGTTCTCCAGAAATGTTTTTGTCATTCTTTTTTGGTGTGGGTTCACAGTGTGGCGCATATTTGTAACGTAACAGTGTTAAAGTTGTTTTTGTACGACTACCGTCAGTGTAAGCTGTGTGGCTGTTGAGCAAGTATGCCTTGCTGGCACTTACGTGTGCAAGTAAAAGCAACATATAACATGTGGCCGGGCTGGCACGCTGTTTGTAAATGCTATAGAGGACAATTAATGCAGTGCCATTAGGACACGCCCTTGATTAAGTCATTAGAGTGAAAATAGGATAATATTTGCCCTGGGAGATTTCTAGGAGAGGCTGTCTCCTGGGAAAATCGGGGGGGGTCGTTAAGTATACTGGGAAAACCGGGAGGGTCGGCAAGTATGCAGCTGAGCCGCATCAGAGTGGTCAAAGAGCCGCATGCGGCTCCGGAGCCGCGGGTTGCCGACCCCTGTTCTAGTCTCTTACGTGAATGAGATCAATAATATTATTTGATATTTTACGCTAATGTGTTAATCATTTCACACATAAGTCGCTCCTGAGTATAAGTCGCACCCCCGGCCAAACTATGGAAAAAACTGTGACTTACAATAAAATATGGTATGTTCTTCACGGAAAATGAGCCAAAGTCAGTGAGTCTCAGTTTGAAAAATTAATTAATTGTATAATTAAAAGCTTGAGTGAAACTGCATGTTCCATCATTGTGCTGCGGGGGTGGGCGTGTCCACAGGCCGGATGGGAGAATGTGTGTACAAATAAGACTTTATAGCAAATGTCAGTGTTGTACCCTGACTGTCTCACCACATTCTCATGGCAACAACACAACGCCAAAGAGCTGAGAAAAAGGCAGCGACATTGATTGACGGGTGTCTGTATCGCTCTTTTAACACGCTGAATTGTTCCAGAGCCATTTGACAGCCATACTCCTGATCTCCATCTTGGCGGCGGTCCTGGGCTCACTGCAGGTGGGCTACCACACGGGGAACGTCAACGCCCCGGCCAAGGTGATTTCTTTATTTGATGAACAATTCATTCTCTCAAAACTTTGCCGTTTTTGAACTCACTTTCATGTAAGTCTCAGAGGTCCCACACCAGAAGTGTGTTCTACACAAGGCTGGAGTTTAGGCCACAAACACTTTTTGGGAGCCCCGTTTTGTCCCTGTAGCTTTTTATGCTAACACTCGTCCTACCTAATAATAAGATGACTTTGGATCATTCCTCATTTTTAAAAGCTATTTTTAAGTGTCTTAATGGATTAGCCCCTGCTGTGATGTGTAAAGAAGTACACAGGTACAGTAGTGAAGGTGTGCAGTGGGTGGGGCGGGAGGTGTAGAGTGGAAAGGTGGTGGACCACTCTGGGTCAGTCTGAGTTCTCAGTGAAGTTCTCACATCTGTGGAACTCTTTGCCACTGGACTTAAAGTCGGACATTAAACTTTTCTCCACTAAACTGAAAAAGTGGCTTAAGTAAAATCAGAAGTGTGAGCACTGGAACTGGGTGTAGTAATGTGAGTACTAGAACTGGGTGTAGTAATGTGAGTACTAGAACTGGGTGTAGTAGTGTGAGCACTAGAACTGGGTGTAGTAATGTGACCACTAGAACTGGGTGTAGTAATGTGAGCACTAGAACTGGGTGTAGTAATATGAGCACTAGAACTGGGTGTAGTAATGTGAGCACTAGTACTGGGTGTAGTAATGTGAGTACTAGAACTGGGTGTAGTAATGTGAAATAATAGATTTTTTTAACATTTAGGTGTTCATACACCGGCTTGAGGAGAAGCATCAAAGAGTGACAGTTTCTTTTTGTTATGCAGTATATCCGCTAAATAAGTCAGCCTGAGGAAAACTGGATCGGTCACGTGGAGGACAAACAAATGGCCAACAAATATCTCCCAGCATCAAGACACAACTGAACAAACAGACGCCCTACGTGCTCACTCACATCCTGACATGTTCCAGGCATTTCCATAAATGCTGAGACGAGGCCTGCGGCAGGCAAACAATGTCATATGTTCCCTTAACTCTTGGGTCAGCTTTCACCAAAAAAAATGCATTTTTTTCCCCCCATCTTGGACAAGTCAGTTCAATTTCAAGTTTACCGGGCTGAAACTTTGAATAAACCTGAGTAAAAAGACACAAAAATAGCGTTAACGCCAACATTGTATTTGATTTACTTAAAACTTTTTTGAGCGTTTGTGTTTTCCGTCGCTTTACGTAGTTTTGAATGAAGGATTAAGGGACATCTTGACAAAGCGGAAGATTCTCAGCCGGTGGCATGCACACTTCCACTTCCAACAGTCTTTGTTTGTTTCAGATCATTGAGGCCTTCTTCAATGAAACCTGGACAGACCGACACAACCAAACCATTTCAGACCACAGCCTGACCCTCCTGTGGTCGCTGTCGGTCAGCATCAAGGACTTCGGAGCCCTGTTGGGCTCGCTGGGAGTCAAATATCTGGCAGACTCATTTGGAAGGTGAAAACAGACTTCGGGAAGGACACTGGTTCTTGGTCTGTAAAATGTCCGCCGTCTTCCCTCCCGTCCAGGCGTAACTCCATCCTGATATGCAACGGTCTGTCCGTGGTGGGAGCGTGCCTGATGGTCATCTCCAAAGCCATCGAATCATTTGAGGCTCTCATCCTGGGAAGACTGTTGTTTGGTCTCTTCTGCGGCCTGGTGATGAGTCTCAATCCACTCTACATCCAGGAAGTGTCCCCCACCGCCCTGAGAGGGGCTTTTGCAACACTCAACCAGGTGGCCTACGCTTCAGGGATCCTGCTGGGCATGGTGAGGCCAGAAAGAACCCTGCCAAAAACGGCATCTAGTCCTAAAAGGTTTGTTTGGTTCCTGCAGGTGGCCGGACTGGAGACAATGTTGGGGACGACGGACCTCTGGGACATGATGTTGTCCCTGTCTTTGATCCCGGCACTGGCACAGTTCCTCATCCTGCCTTTTTGCCCCGAGAGTCCTCGGTTTCTGCTCCTCAACCAGGGAGAGGACAGCAAGGCGGATGCTGGTGGGGACACTTGCACCTTTTAAAGGCCTACTGAAATGATTTTTTTTAATTTAAACGGGAATAGCAGATCCATTCTACGTGTCATACTTGATCATTTCGCGATATTGCCATATTTTTGCTGAAAGGATTTAGTAGAGAAAATCGACGATAAAGTTGGCAACTTTTGCTCGCTGATTAAAAAAAAGCCTTGCCTGTAGCGGAAGTAGCGTGACGTCACAGGAGCTAGTATTCCTCACAATTCCCCGTTGTTTACAATGGAGCGAGAGAGATTCGGAGCGAGAAAGTGACGATTACCCCATTAATTTGAGCCGGGATGAAAGATTCGTAGATGAGGAATGTTAGAGTGAAGGACTTGAGAGGCAGTGATGGACGTATCTTTTTTCGCTCTGAGCGTAACTTAGGTACAAGCTGGCTCATTGGATTCCACACTCTCTCCTTTTTCTATAGTGGATCACGGATTTGTATTTTAAACCACCTCGGATACTATATCCTCTTGAAAATGAGAGTCGAGAACGCGAAATGGACATTTAAAGTGACTTTTATCTCCAAGACAATACATCGGTGACACACTTAGCTAACGTGATAGCATCGTTCTCAAATGAAGATAGAAACACAATAAATAAACCCCTGACTGGAAGGATAGACAGAAGACCAACAATACTATTAAACCATGTACATGTAACTACACGGTTAAAAATTCTCAGCCTGGTAAGGCTTAACTATGCTGTTGCTAACGACACTAAGGCTAATTTAGCAACTTAGCAACCGGACCTCACAGAACTATGTACTCTTCTCCTTTTTCTATTGTGGATCACGGATATGTATTTTAAACCACCTGGGATACTATATCCTCTTGAAAATGAGAGTCGAGCACGCGAAATGGACATTTAAAGTGACTTTTATCTCCAAGACAATACATCGGTGACACACTTAGCTACTGAGCTAACGTGATAGCATCGTTCTCAAATGAAGATAGAAACAAAATAAATAAACCCCTGACTGGAAGGATAGACAGAAGACCAACAATACTATTAAACCATGGACATGTAACTACACGGTTAAAAATTCTCAACCTGGTAAGGCTTAACTATGCTGTTGCTAACGACGCTAAGGCTAATTTAGCAACTTAGCAACCGGACCTCACAGAACTATGATAAAAACATTAGCGCTCCACCTACGCCAGCTAGCCCTCATCTTCCCATCAACAGCCGTGCTCACCTGCGTTCCAGCGATCAACGGCGCGACGAAGGACTTCATCTGTGGGTTTGGCGGCAAGCATCGGCTAGGCGTCTTCTAAGTAAGTAGTCCTTGTTGTGTTGCTGTAAGTATTGTACTTAGCCGCTAAGACACCGATCGATCCCACCTACAACGTTCTTCTTTGCAGCCTCCATTGTTCATTAAACAAATTGCAAAAGATTCACCAACACAGATGTCCAGAATACTGTGGAATTTTGTCGAAGAAAACAGGAGGCTTTTCTATCGGGTCCGATGGGGTCCAACCACTTCCGTGGATTTTCTGACGTCACGCGCATAAATCATATCCAAAGGAGTTTTTCAACCGGAAGTGTGGCGGGAATTTTAAAATTGCACTTTATAAGTTAACCCGGCCGTATTGGCATGTGTTGCAATGTTAAGATGTCATCATTGATATATAAACTATCAGACTGCGTGGTCGCTAGTAGTGGCTTTCAATAGGCCTTTAACAGACTTTGCGTATGAATTCCCTCTTAATCCCAACAGCGCTACTCAAGCTGAGGGGGAACCCTGAGCGGGTGCTGGCCGAGCTGGAGGAGATGAAAGCAGAAGCCGCACACATCCAGCACCGTGTCTCCGTCTACGACTTCATCAAGAAGAGAAGTTACAGGCAGCCCATCATCATCGTCCTCTTTGTCAACTTGAGCAGCCAGCTGTCCGGGTTCAACGCGGTGCGTGCTCATCTTCATCATATTTAACCAGGATTAACTCATCCTAACATGGGGCGAAAATGTTGTCTATTTAATTGGATGCATGTTTTGTACTAAAACAGACTAATGGGAAACTGTTCCAGTGTCAGGTTCAAACACTGATGACGTCTATTAAACAGACAAGAAGCAAGGAATCATGCAGAGACAGGGTTCAATTTTGCTCAATGAGGAGAGACGTTTGCGCTGTACTCTAGTTACAGAAACAACCTACGCTCTAAGGTACAGCCCACATGCTCCTCTATTTATTTGGGAGGTCCCTGGTTACATCACTGAGGCTGCTTCTGAAGGAAGGGGGGTCATCTCAGCAGCCCCAGTTCGACACAATATATGACTATTAATGAAATGCAGATGTGCTGACACCCGTGATATCGCCCCGTCTCTGCTCTGTCTGCGTCACGGCACTCGATGTTCGCCCTTGGCAGTCAGCAGGCCGATTCAGGGTCTGAAAACACTGATACGAGACGACTCGCTTTGCACAGATAGAAAAGTACAACTTCAGCACAATTGATAATAACTATAGCAACGGCCTTTAAGCATAAGAGTTGTGTGATAACTTATACATACAGTAATTATTCTAACATCCAGGATTTGTTTTTTTAGTGGAAAAATAACAAATTCTCCTGTAACTTTAGTGTGGTACCGGATTAAAAGGCGCACTGCCGGTGAGCGGGTCTATTCAGGTCTATTTTCATAAAGGGGTCATATTATATATTCTTACTACATGTAAAACACTTCCTTGTGGTCTACATCAGTGTTTTTCAACCTTTCCTTGTGGTCTACATCAGTGTTTTTCAACCTTTCCTTGTGGTCTACATCAGTGTTTTTCAACCTTTCCTTGTGGTCTACATCAGTGTTTTTCAACCTTTCCTTGTGGTCTACATCAGTGTTTTTCAACCTTTCCTTGTGGTCTACATCAGTATTTTTCAACCTTTCCTTGTGGTCTACATCAGTGTTTTTCAACCTTTCCTTGTGGTCTACATCAGTGTTTTTCAACCTTTCCTTGTGGTCTACATCAGTATTTTTCAACCTTTCCTTGTGGTCTACATCAGTGTTTTTCAACCTTTCCTTGTGGTCTACATCAGTGTTTTTCAACCTTTCCTTGTGGTCTACATCAGTGTTTTTCAACCTTTTCTGAGCCAAGGCACATTTTTTTCATTGACAAAATCCCGAGGCACATCACTAGCAGAAAACTCAGTAGCCGATATTGACAGTAAAAAGTCGTTGTCGCAATTGTTGGATACGACTTTAAAGCATAACCAAGCATGCATCAAAATAGCTCTTGTCTCAAAGTAGGTGTACTGTCACCACCTGTCACATCACACCCTGACTTATTCAGTTTTTAGTGTTTTACTTCTTGTCTTGCGCTCCTATTTTGGTGGCTTTTTCTCTATTGTTGGTATTTTCCTGTAGCAGTTTCATGTCTTCTTTTGAGCGATATTCCCCACACCGGCTTTGTTTTTGCAATCAAGACTATTTCAGTTGTTTTTATCCTTCTTTGTGGGGACACTGTTGATTGTCATGTCATGTACGGATGTACTTTGTGGACGCCATCCCTGCTCCACACGCTGTAAGTCTTTGCTGTTGTCCAGTATTCTGTTTTTGTTTACTTTGCAGCCAGTTCAGTTTTAGTTTGGTTCTGCATAGCCTTACCTAAGCTTCAATGCATTTTCTTAGCAGCACTCGCCTTTTGTTTATTTTTGGTTCAAGCGTTAGACACCTTTTTACCTGCACCCTGCCTCCCGCTGTTTCCCACATCTACAAAGCAATTAGCTACCTGCTGCCACCTACTGATATGGAAGAGTATTACACAGTTACTCTGCCAAGCTCTCGACAGCACCGACACTCAACAACGGCACATTATTTGCGGCACATTTTGTAGGCGGTCTTATTTACGTGCCTCCACTTGGACAGCGTCTTCTCCCCGTCATCTTTGTTGTAGCGGTGTAGCGTGCAAGGACGGGAGTGGAAGAAGTGTCACAAGATGGCGCTAACTGTTTTAATGACATTCAGACTTTACTTTAATCAATAACGAAGCAGCATCTCCTCATCCGTGGCTCACTAGTGCAACAACAACGCCCGAAATGTGTCCCGTGAAAAACCGTCCGACCGGAACTCTCTAATACCTAAAGTTCCTTGGGTGAACAATGTAAACTCACTACACCGGTATGTTTTAGTGCTTTCATGGTGAGTTTACTGACAGATATAAGTAAGAACTTTACACTACTTTATATTAGAAATGGCAACATGAATGTCACATAAAACAAGAAGATAGAGAAAAGGAAGAAGCTTATTACTATGGCGTCGCACGGACTGCAATGGCGGATGCACGCACATTTTCAGGACTTATGCAGATCTCAAATACAGATCAGCAGGTACCAGAAGGTAAGAAAAGTTGCTTTTGCATAATATTGTGAAACAAAACACCAGATATAACGTCTGCTAATAGGTGCCATTTTGCGGTCCTTATACACACACACCATAATAATACTCCTATGTTTAATGCGCCGACAATCCATCAAGCGGTGTGGCTTCGTAGCTTACCAAAGTCGTACTAAAAACATTTTGACATATTTTTGAGCGCCATGTGCAATGTTGTATATTTTCAATGGAACATTTACAGTTTTGGTGTAGTTTACTGGCGTCATATTGCAGTCTAGACGTATCTCTTGTGTGTGACTGCCATCTACTCGTCACACTTATCATTACACCATGTACCAAATAAAATAGCTTCGAGGTCGGCCAGCACAACCAGAATTATTCCGCACGTTAGGCGCACCAGCGCACTCT
The DNA here is from genome assembly GCF_033978785.1 of Entelurus aequoreus. Classification (NCBI taxonomy): domain Eukaryota; kingdom Metazoa; phylum Chordata; class Actinopteri; order Syngnathiformes; family Syngnathidae; genus Entelurus; species Entelurus aequoreus. Next base: position 44,646,443 of record NC_084753.1, on the reverse strand, counting down.
CGAGTTTTGAGTAAATGAAAGGATTTTAAGTGCGCCTTATAGTCCGAAAAATACGGTAAGTACATCGGTGAAGGAAAAGTGACACTAAGGCTACGTTCACACCCCAATTCGCATTTTGTTTTGTCAAATCCAAACTTTTTAGTGGCTGTTTACATTACCAAAAGCTTGCATTCTGGCGTGAATGCAAGCTGACCCGCATGCGTTTGTGACGTCGCAGGCACTGCAGTGCTTACGGAAGTCAATATGGCTTCAACTAGTCGGTCTACGTACCGGCGCATTTGTGGCAATTTCAAGGATTTTGTGCAACATTTCCTGAACCGAATTATTGCGCGTAGAAGATTAAGACGGAAGAGGGCAAGTATTTTAACTTTTGCCAAATTACAGGGGCAATAGAAAAATAGTATTGCTAAAAAAAATCATAAGTGAAAAGTAATAGCAAACAGGTGTAGTGCAATGAGAAAAGGTTGAAATGTTGACACTAGCGAGGTGCGATACCACTTATTTTCTTTCCGATCCCAAGTAAAATTCAGGCTGGTATTGGCGATACCGAACCGATAGTGATACTTTGTCCAAATATACCTAACTTGTCTGCTAAAATGTTATAGGTGTGTATTTTCAAATATCTGTCTAAAAAAACAACAGGAAAATCGTAAGAAAAAAAAGCAAGTATACTAATAATTAATAATAATACACTTAGTCACCTAAAAAATAAATAATAATAATAAAATAATACACTTAGTCACCTTTTGTCTTTGAATATATATAATATCTGGGGGGTTAAATAAAAATCCAAAAAAAATCGAATGGCCTCTACATAATTGACATTTTAGCCCTTGGTGCAAAAAGTTTAGACACAAAATAAAAAAAGAATATACTTGAAATATAAATAAAGTTTTATTAGTTACTTAAAAAAATTAAATAATACTAACTCATGAACTAATCTAAAAAATTACAACAATCATAATAAACACTGTTAAATATGTAACTGAACATTAATATTTTTGACACACTCGGTTATGCAGTTACACAACATAATTGTTATTCTATTCTTACATGGGGGAAAGAAAACAACATACAAATTCTAAGAAAAAACGAGCGAAAAAAATTGGTATGTAATGAGAAAAGGCTGAAATGTTCTAACTAATAATTAATAATAATGTACTTAATCACCTACAATACAAAGCTGACACAATATCTGTTTTTAGAATTGTTTTTAATGAAAAAATATCAAAATGGCTGCCGCATACTTTGACCTTACAGTATGCGGCCCTCGGTGGGAAATGTTTGGACCCCCTGAACTTAAGTATCAACAGTATCGATATTTTGATTTGAGTATTGATATTAGAGCAGAAAGATCTGGTATCGGCAGTATCAATATTTCATCATTGACACTAGTAATACAGAATCAGAATCAAAAATACTTTATTAATCCCAGGGGGGGTATCTAAATTTTCAGTGTCTGTTTTTGTTTTTTCTTGAAGAAAATCCAAATACTGTATTGGTTTTGAAAATGAAGAATATCAAAAGGCTCATACAATTAAGAATCAAAACAAACAAAGAATGTTTGGCAACGTACAATTTCAGATTGCTCCGATATTTGACAAGTGAATTCTTGCCTTTCGTTACAGATCGTCAATTATTCCACCACAATGTTCCAAGCCAAGTTCGACGAGGCCAAGTACCTGACTCTGGGTGTGGGGGCCGTCAACGTCTTTTTCACTTTGGTGGCGGTGAGTTGACGTCGATTTCTCCCAAATCTGCAATGAACCACGAGGAGTCACCTGGTGTGTCTCGTTTTCTCCAAATCTTCAGTTTTTCCTGATGGAAAAGGCCGGGAGAAGGAAGTTGCTCCTGACTGGTTTCATCTGCATCGCCATGTGCAACGTGCTCTTGACTGTGGTGGATTCTGTAGTGGTAAGACCGTTTCACTTTCACTTCTTCTTCAAGCAATATCCCAAACGTCTGAGGAAAATGGTTTGAAAGGACAGTGTTGTGTGTACAGAGGGAAGGAGACGGCACAGACAGGAGGGGCGTCGTTTTAGCTCTATTTATTATAATAATTATATACACAATAGAATGGAATGTGAGACTATGTGTAGAATTAACTGTTGTGTGTTACCCGAGTGTTGAGCGAGAGGCGGAAGTCCCCGAGGGGAAAGGCGGGCTCGAAGGTCAGTGAGACGAGCAGGAAGTTGGGGCTATAGCGGGGGCGTCGAAGGTCCGTGTCCAGGCGGGAGGTTGAGATCCAAGGGGCAGTCAGGGAAGCAGAGGGGTTACGGGGAGACGAGACACACAGCTCGTGACGTGGGAACGGAGCTGGGCAGCTGGAAGACGACAAGGGGGAGCGCGAGACCAGTCAACACCAAGGAGAAGAAACACAGAGAGAGTATGCATTGAGCTACGTTCTGGCGCGGGATAGCAGGTTGTGCAGGCTTATGAAGGCAGGTCCTCTGAGCAGTGACAGGTGCGCTGATTGCTGGCGGTTGATTGCAGCCGGACTCCCGAAGATGCGCCCAGCGCAGTGCACACTTGACTGCGCTCGGGCCGTGACATTCATTTTGGACAAGCAGCAGCTAGGAGTATTTACTGCCTTCACTGCCCTCTAAGAACTTTTGACAGTCAAAAAACTTGGATTTGAACACAATGCCCTAAAATGTGGTTAAAAAAAAAAAGTCACAAAACAATATCATAAATTACAACTGTTGCGTTGACCAGCTCTTCCTCTGAAGGATTCTAAGCTGTTGGTCATTCCCGAATTCTTAAATGGCACATAAGCTGATGTTTATGTTCAATCACCAGGCAGTAGTGGTATTTTGTAGTTTATTGTCAAAGCTTTGAGGACAAACGTGAGACCAACCCAGTACACCAGCGTTCCCTCGCCCAGTCTAGATCGGTCTCCCCTCCAACCCACGGAAGTGCTGTGCTCTCCTCCTTCTCCTCCCACCTGCTATTCCCCCAGTCTAGCACCGCGCTGTGCTTTCTTATCTTAGGAATGTTATGGCAGTCTCAACAGAGAGAATATTCAACACTCTGACTCTCATCAAGGACACTCGAATGCAAGCACTTTGTACCAGACGAGACATTAGCTGATGAAAATATGACTATAGGAGTTTAGAAAGAAGTAACACTTAAATATGGATATGGTTCTGATCTGGTTACAACACAACACAAAAACTTTCAGCTACAGCACCATTGCAAAAGCCACAACAAACACAACACAGTGATATAAAGCCACAACACAACTTCAAACCACAAAAGACACGACAGATTTGACAGCAAAGCAGGTTACAGCATTGCACGACTTCCGGAACACAAGCCAAGGAGAAGTCATTTTGGGAATATGTTACCCATACAAAAGTGTTACCCAAAAGGAAAATGCAAGCTGCTCAGAAATTTGCCAGGAAGGCTCATGTCAGAGCCATCAAAGCAAAAATGCCAAAGTCATGTGTAAATAATGTCAATAAGTAGATGAACCATCTGTGGCTGTGAAGTGAGCACTAGTAAGGTTGTAAATACTGTATAGAGTAGACTAACCCATGTGGTTCCTGTGGATGTGAACACATTACTGTAGTGACTAAATAACATAGTAACTGAAACAGACATAGTAATGTGGAAATAATGTCAATAAGTAAATGAACCATCTGTGGCTGTGAAGTGAACACTAGTAAGGTTGTAAATACTGTATAGAGTAGGCTAACCCATGTGGTTCCTGTGGATGTGAACACATTACTGTAGTGACTAAATAACATAGTGTCTAAAACAGACATAGTAATGTGTAAATAATGTCAATAAGTAGATGAACATCTGTGGCTGTGAAGTGAACACTAGTAAGGTTGTAAATACTGTATAGAGTAGGCTAACCCATGTGGTTCCTGTGGATGTGAACACATTACTGTAGTGACTAAATAACATACTAACTGAAACAGACATAGTAATGTGGAAATAGTGTCAATAAGTAGATGAACCATCTGTGGCTGTGAAGTGAACACTAGTAAGGTTGTAAATACTGTATAGAGTAGGCTAACCGATGTGGTTCCTGTGGATGTGAACACATTACTGTAGTGACTAAATAACATAGTAACTGAAACAGACATAGTTATGTGGAAATAGTGTCAATAAGTAGATGAACCATCTGTGGCTGTGAAGTGAACACTAGTAAGGTTGTAGATACTGTATAGACTAGGCTAACCCATGTGGTTCCTGTGGATGTGAACACATTATTGTAGTGACTAAATAACATAGTGACTGAAACAGACAGAGTAATGTGGAAATAATGTCAAAGAGTAAATGAACCATCTGTGGCTGTGAAGTGAACACTAGTACGGTTGTAGATACTGTATAGAGTAGGCTAACCCATGTGGTCATTCATACATCATTCCCTTACAAGAACTAACGGAATTTTGGAAACTTCACCTGTCCAGTATCCAGCATCCAATATTTATTTTAGCTGTTTGCTAAAAAGTTACTGAATCGATTTCAACTCACTGAATCGTTTCGGATCGTATCGTTCCAAAAATAATATAATCCATCCTGAATCGTATCAGAAACCACAAGTTTTTTGTTAAAACAAATTGTTACACCCCTAAAAAAACATGTTTTTTCAACTGTCCAGCACCTGGTCCCAGAGATGGCGACCCTGCAGGTCCTGCTGGTGTTCTGCCTGATCTCGGCCTACGAGCTGGGTCCCGGCCCAATCTCCTGGTTCATTGCTGCCGAGCTGTTCGATCAGCCTGGCAGACCCCTCGCCATGGCCTTCGCCAGCATGTTGAACTGGGGGGGGAAGTTTGTCCTGGCGCTCCTCTTTCCTCCCGTCTTGGTGAGTTTCTACTCCCCTCTTTGTTGTGGCACGTATCAGTTGGCTGCATAGTATTATGGAGGCTCAAATGGGATGGGATTCATTCTAATTGGAATTTAAATATATACACATGTATAGAGTAGGCTAACCCATGTGGTTCCTGTGGATGTGAACACAGTATTGTAGTGACTAAATAACATATGTGGCTGAAACAGACATAGTAATGTGTAAATAATGTCAATAAGTAGATGAACCATCTGTGGCTGTGAAGTGAACACTAGTAAGGTTGTAAATACTGTATAGAGTAGACTAACCCATGTGGTTCCTGTGGATGTGAACACATTACTGTAGTGACTAAATAACATAGTGACTGAAACAGATGTGGAAATGTCAATAACTAGATGAACCATCTGTGGCTGTGAAGTGAACACTAGCAAGGTTGTAAATACTGTATAGAGTAGACTAACCCATGTGGTTCCTGTGGATGTGAACACATTACTGTAGTGACTAAATAACATAGTGACTGAAACAGACAAAGTAATGTGTAAATAATGTCAATAACTAGATGAACCATCTGTGGATGTGAAGTGAACACTAGTAAGGTTGTAAATACTGTATAGAGTAGGCTAACCCATGTGGTTCCTGTGGATGTGAACACATTACTGTAGTGACTAAATAACATAGTGACTGAAACAGACAAAGTCATGTGTAAATAATGTCAATAAGTAGATGAACCATCTGTGGATGTGAAGTGAACACTAGTAAGGTTGTAAATACTGTATAGAGTAGGCTAACCCATGTGGTTCCTGTGGATGCGAACACATTACTGTAGTGACTAAATAACATAGTGACTGAAACAGACAAAGTCATGTGTAAATAATGTCAATAAGTAGATGAACCATCTGTGGCTGTGAAGTGAACACTAGTAAGGTTGTAAATACTGTATAGAGTAGGCTAACCATGTGGTTCCTGTGGATGTGAACCACATGGTCTGTATTTGTATAGCGCTTTACTATACCTGGAATGAAACGCTTTATGTCACGTTCACTCATTCACACACACACATTCACATACTGATGGTGAAACCCATCAGGAGCAAGGTGGGTGAAATGTATTGAACAACTTAAGCTGTACATCAAGCAAGAATGGGAAAGAATTCCACTTCAAAAATGTGTCTCCTCACTTCCCAAACCTTTACTGAGTGTTGTTAAAAGGAAAGGCCATGTAACACACTGGTAACAATGCCGTTTTTGCAATGTGTTGCTGCCATTAATTTTTAAGTTAATGGTTATTTGCAAAAAATAAGAACGTTTCTCAGTTTGAACATGAATATCTTGTCTTTGCAGTCTATTCAATTGAATATAAGGATTATATATAAAGGATTTGTTGTATTCTCTTTTTATTTAGCATTTACACAACGTGACAACTGCACTGCTTTTGGGCTTTGTAGAACCGAGGATTCGTCCCTTTTGTCATGATTGAAATGCGAGATTGTCTCTTCCACACAGCAACTCATTGGCGGATACACCTACCTCATCTTCATGGTCGTGGCTCTGGTCGGCTTCACTTTTACCTGGTTCCGACTTCCCGAGACCAAGGGCCGCACGTTCGACGAGATCATGGAGAATTTCAGGGAGGCGCAGAGCCTTCCATTGCAGACTAAAAACGGTTTCAACACCTTCAACTAAAAAACGAACCCTTTTGCGCCTTCCAGAAATGTGTCCGTGTAGTCTCTTCACTCCGTCTCTCTGTCAACAATTCCACAATGTGGGCCACTGGTGTGAGTATTCTGTACATACCTATAAACTAGTCAGGGATGCCACTGGTGTGAGTATTCTGTACATACCTATAAACTAGTCAGGGATGCCACTGGTGTGAGTATTCTCTACATACCTATAAACTAGTCAGGGATGCCACTGGTGTGATTATTCTCTACATACGTATAAACTAGTCAGGGATGCCACTGGTGTGAGTATTCTCTACATACCTATAAACTAGTCAGGGATGCCACTGGTGTGATTATTCTCTACATACGTCTAAACTAATCAGGGATGCCACTGGTTTGAGTATTCTCTACATACCTATAAACTAGTCAGGGATGCCACTGGTGTGAGTATTCTCTACATACCTATAAACTAGTCAGGGATGCCACTGGGGTGAGTATTCTGTACATACCTATAAACTAGTCAGGGATGCCACTGGTGTGAGTATTCTCTACATACCTATAAACTAGTCAGGGATGCCACTGGTGTGAGTATTCTCTACATACATATAAACTAGTCAGGGATGCCACTGGTGTGAGTATTCTGTACATACCTATAAACTAGTCAGGGATGCCACTGGTGTGAGTATTCTGTACATACGTATAAACTAGTCAGGTATGCCACTGGTGTGATTATTCTCTACATACCTATAAACTAGTCAGGGATGCCACTTGTGTGAGTATTCTGTACATACCTATAAACTAGTCAGAATCAGAATAGTTTTATTGCCATTGTTTGAGAACGGGTTCACAAACTAGGAATTTTTCTTGGTGCAAACGTGCGACATAAAACACATGTAACACATATTTGGTATAAAAAGAGCTGTGACTGAGCTATCAGATAGACTTAGAAGGGATTTAAGGAATTCAAGGAGCTGCTGTTAGGAGTTCTTGTTCATTTGCCTGATGGCCGAGGGGAAAAAACTGTTCAGGTGGCGGGAGGTGTGGGTCTGGATGGAGCGTAGTCTCCTGCCTGAGGGGAGAGGGGAGAATAGTGTGTGTCCAGGGTGAGAAGAGTCAGCTGTGATCCGACCCACACGCCTCCTGGTCCTGGAGGAGAACAAGTCCTGGAGGGATGGGAGCTTGCAGCCAATCACCTTCTCCGCAGCACGTACGATGCGTTGCAGTCTATTCTTATCCTGGACTGTGGCGCCGGGGAACCACACTGTGATGGAGGAGGTCAGGATGGACTCTATGATGGCTGAGTAAAACTGCACCGGCATCTCGGTCGGCACCTTAAGTTTCCTCAGCTGCCGCAGGAAGTACATCCTCTGCTGGGCCTTCTTGATGAGGGAGCTGATGATCAGCTCCCACTTGAGGTCCTGGGTGATGGTGGTGCCCAAGAAACGGAAGGAGTCCACAATGGGGACGGGGGTGGGAGAGTCAATCAGGGTGAGGGGGGATGGTGGGGCTGTGACTTTCCTGAAGTCCATGATCATCTCCACTGTTTTCTGGGCGTTCAGCTCCAGGTTGTTGAGGCTGCACCAGGACGTCAGCCGGTCCACCTCTCTCCTGTAGGCGGACTCATCGCCATTCGATGTCAGGGATGCCACTGGTGTGAGTATTCTCTACATACCGATAAACTAGTCAGGGATGCCTATGGGGTGAGTATTCTCTACATACCTATAAACTAGTCAGGGATGCCACTGGTGTGAGTATTCTGTACATACCTATAAACTAGTCAGGGATGCCACTGGTGTGAGTATTCTCTACATACCTATAAACTAGTCAGGGATGCCACTGGGGTGAGTATTCTCTACATACCTATAAACTAGTCAGGGATGCCACGGACGCAGTGAATTTGACTGAGCCAGAAAAAACTTAACCTTGGACATGGCTCATTTTAGCGCAGAAGGCCTGTTCTGTAAAATGTCAATCACAGCATTTTGCCAAATTACATTCTGATGAAGTCATTAAAGACACACAATTTATTATTGTTATTATTATTGTTGTTGCTCAAGACCAGTGGTGTCAAACTCTCAAAATATTTTCCCGGACTGGTAGAATCGATAACTTAAAACTATAACTACGACAACTTCAGATTGTTTTTTCTTTGTTTTACTTTGGTCCCAAATGGAACAAGCACATTCTGAAGGTGTACAAATAATCCTCTTGACAAAACATTTTGAGGGGGAAAACTGGTACAGCTGCAAAAACACCATGACAAAGACCATGAACTTAGACTTTGTCTCTGTGTGTTTGCAAAGCAATTCAACTGTCAGTCTCAGTCTATCTCGGATTGAACAAAGTTAATAATAAACTAGAATATTCCCGCGGAAATTTTTGATGGGCCTGCTATCTGTGCCCTGGGTCTCTGGCCGGGGGTTGCCGTCCTTTGAATAGGATGCCAAGTGTCCTAAGCCGTCAGTTTTAGGTGTAACTGTACAAATTGAGCTTCAGAGCTAGCCTAAACCATTAGCATGCTCACATGAAAATGCTAACATTTAGCATGTGTGTTAAAGTTACCATGTTTCATATAACAAGTGATATGACTGTAAGGTGTATGGCTGCAGAAGTAGAGAAACATTTTTTTAATATTAGCTGGAAACGTTGCCATGCTTAGGTTTGCTTGCTAGCATGCTAACAGTTAGCTTGTGTCACATACCAAGTCATATGACTCCAAGGTGTATGGCTGTTGAATTAGAGAAAACTGTGTACAATTTGCAAAATAAAAGTTAGCACTTTAATGTTAGCATGCTAACAGTTAACAAGTGTCACATACCAGGTTAAATGACTGTAGAGTAAACGGTCGCAAAATTAGCTCAAAAAGCTTGCACTTTAATTTTAGCATGCTAACGGTTAGCACGTGTCACATACTAAGTTATATGACTGTAAGGTGTATGGCTGTGTAATTAGAGACATATTCGCCATTGTAAAGGTGCGTACCCATTCAATTGGCCCATAGCGGTTAGTTTTCGGAATAGCGTCACCATGGTAACACGAAATGTTCCTAACTTAAAGTAGCCCCATTGGCGCGAACGACACCTTTCTGATGGTATAACATATGTGGGGGTTCGTTGGCCGGTTCGTCTCATATTAGACGAAAGGTGCGTACCCATTCAATTGGCCCATTTTTTTTTTGTTCGTGAATAGTGTCGCCATGGTAACATGAAATGTTCCGAACTTAAAGTAGCCCTATCGGCTCGAACGAGACCTTTCCGACGGTATAACATATGTGGGGGTTCGTTGGCCGGTTCGTCTCATATTAGACGAAAGGTGCGTACCCATTCAATTGGCCCATTTTTTTTAAATTCGTGAATAGCGTCGCTATGGTAACACGAAATGTTCCGAACTTAAAGTACCCCTATTGGCGTGAACGAGACCTTTCTGACGGTATAACATAAGTGGGGGTTCGTTGCCCGGTTTGTCACGTATTAGACGAAAGGTGCGTACCCATTCAATTGGCCCATTTTTTTTTTGTTCATGAATAGCGTCGCAATGGTAACACAAAATGTTCCGAACTTAAAGTACCCTCATCGGCGCGAACGAGACCTTTCCGACGGTATAACATGTGTGGGGGTTTGTTGGCCAGTTCGTCTCGTATTAGACGAAAGGTGCGTACCCATTCAATTGGACCATTTTTTTTGGTTCGTGAATAGCGTCGTCATAGTAACACGAAATGTTCCGAACTTAAAGTAGCCCCATCGGCGTGAAAGAGACCTTTCCGACGGTATAACATATGTGGGTGTTTGTTGCCCGGTTTGTCACGTATTAGACGAAGGTGCGTACCCATTCAATTGGCCCATTTTTTTTTTATTCGTGAATGGCGTCGCTATGGTAACACGAAATGTTCCGAACTTAAAGTACCCCCATTGGCGCGAAAGTGACCTTTCCGACGGTATAACATGTGTGGGGGTTTGTTGGCCAGTTCGTCTCGTATTAGACGAAAGGTGCGTACCCATTCAATTGGACCATTTTTTTTTTGTTCGTGAATAGCGTCGTCATAGTAACACGAAATGTTCTTAACTTAAAGTACCCTCATCGGCGCGAACGAGACCTTTCCGACGGTATAACATATGTGGGGGTTCGTTGGCCGGTTTGTCTCGTATTAGACGAAGGTGCGTACCCATTCATTTGGCCCATTCTTTTTTTTGTTCGTGAATAGCATCGCCATGGTAACACGAAATGTTCCGAACTTAAAGTAGCCCCATCGGTGCGAAAGGAGTTCTTGTTCATTTGCCTGATGGCCGAGGGGAAAAAACTGTTCAGGTGGCGGGAGGTGTGGGTCTGGATGGAGCGTAGTCTCCTGCCTGAGGGGAGAGGGGAGAATAGCGTGTGTCCAGGGTGAGAAGAGTCAGCTGTGATCCCACCCACACGCCTCCTGGTCCTGGAGGAGAACAAGTCCTGGAGGGATGGGAGCTTGCAGCCAATCACCTTCTCAGCAGCTGATGCGCTGCAGTCTATTCTTATCCTGGACTGTGGCGCCGGGGAACCACACTGTGATGGAGGAGGTGAGGATGGACTCTATGATGGCTGAGTAAAACTGCACCAGCATCTCGGTCGGCACCTTAAGTTTCCTCAGCTGCCGCAGGAAGTACATCCTCTGCTGGGCCTTCTTGATGAGGGAGCTGATGGTCGGCTCCCACTTGAGGTCCTGGGTGATGGTGGTGCCCAAGAAACGGAAGGAGTCCACAATGGGGACGGGGGTGGGAGAGTCAATCAGGGTGAGGGGGGATGGTGGGGCTCTGACTTTCCTGAAGTCCATGATCATCTCCACTGTTTTCTGGGCGTTCAGCTCCAGGTTGTTGAGGCTGCACCAGGACGTCAGCCGGTCCACCTCTCTCCTGTTGGTGGACTCATTGCCATTCGAGATGAGCCCGATGAGGGTGGTGTCATCCGCAAACTTGAGCCGTTTTACGGATTGGTGACTGGAGGTGCAGCAGTTTGTATACAGGGAGAAGAGCCAGGGGGAGAGTACACAGCCCTGAGGAGTACCAGTGTTTGTGGTTCGACTGTCCGAGACAATCTTCCCCAGCCGTACGTGCTGTCTTCGGTCTGTCAGGAAGTCATTAATCCAACTGCAGAGGGAGTCGGGCACGCTGAGCTGGTAGAGCTTGTCTTGTAGCAGTCCAGGGAGGATGGTGTTGAAGGCAGAGCTGAAGTCCACAAACAGGATCCTAGCGTAGGTTCCTAGGGAGTCCAGATGCTCCAGGATGAAGTGGAGGGCCAGGTTCACTGCATCATCCACAGACCTGTTGGCTCTGTAGGCGAACTGCAGTGGGTCCAGGAGGGGGGCGGCGATGTCCTTGAGGTGGGGCAGGACCAAGCGCTCAAAGGACTTCATGACCACAGCGCGACCGGCCTGTAGTCATTTAGTCCTGTGATCCGTGCTTTCTTGGGGACAGGGACAATGGTAGAGGTCTTAAAGCAGGACGGCACGCGGCATAGCTCCAGAGAGGTGTTAAAAATGTCAGTGAAGACAGGAGCCAGCTGGTCCGCACAGTGTCTGAGAGTGGAGGGGGAGACACCATCCGGCCCGGGGGCCTTCCGCATATTCAGCTTCAAGAACTGCCGGCGTACATCCTCTTCTTTGATGGAGAGGGTCTTTACAGTCTTATGTGGGGGTTCGTTGGCCGGTTCGTCTCGTATTAGACGAAAGAGAAATGTGCGGAATTGCAAGCGCACCAGGCCTATTAATAAAACGTCTTCTGGGTATCAAATACCTCATTTGTCATTTCCACGTATTTATCCTGTGCTAACTGAGGTAGTAACTATTGTGGTGAGTAACTATTGTGGTGAGTAACTCCCTGCCTGGCAGACATCTCTGTGTTTTGATATGAAAATACAAGTTGTGCATGAAGAACTTCAACAAATCATAAGTATGAACTTAAGTACACACACTGTGTACTTTTGTTACATTTCCACAGTAAACAATAGTTTTCGCAGAACTTCACGGAGGTGCATCTTTTGAAGTGTTTGGCATCTTGAATCTGTCACAAGTGCGTCGATATCAGCTGTCACATCTTGATTGGCAGACCATTTCAGTGTTGGAGCGTTTCTTTGTTTTCTTGATGCTCATCACCGAGAAAACTTGCTCAATGTGTGCTTTCCCATCGTAGTGGATTGTCCGAAGCTTAAACAGGCAACAAAAGTAGTTTAGTACAACAAATGTATTTACCCATTATCAGAAGTGCAGGTTGAATTAAGTTGGCCGTGCAGACAGACCACATGTTACTCCGGAGCAAACAAGACACACACAAGCCAAAATCACTGTCGAGTTCCGGTCTTCTGCCATTTTTTATATGTCTCTTGTGCGTCATTGTTCCTTATCGAGTGCGTCAATGTCTTGTTGTTTTTCCTAACTGTTCCATAACAACTCGAATCCTTTAGACAGTCAACACATTCTGTAGACAGGTTGGCACGACTTAATATTCACTTTTGTCCCACAACTGGTCCATTCAATGGCACAAAATACAAGAGTATTGAAAATGAGCGGACATTCTTAAAAGACACGAAATATAGGTCAAAAGGTCAGAAATTCTACGACACCATTCACTTCTGTGAAGAAATAGGAGGAGGATCACTTTTCTTGGAACACTGGGTCTACTTTTTTGGTGTAAATGAGGATGCTAAATCACCGACACTTCTCTTTGGCTTCACCTTCACTGGGATGAGTGGAGGGTGTGGGCGCTGGAACGCTTCCAGTCGGGTGAGAAATGTGAATACCCCCTTTCATTTAGATGGCAATTCCCCATAAATATGAATATATACATATAAATATGTTTATTTTTATTATTATTGATTTGTTGGAATCGATTAAGAATTGTTACGAATAAGAAATCATTTTGACAGCCTCATTATTTAGATATAAAGTAGACTTACAGTTTTTAGTACAGATGCTTTCAAACCGGCAGGTTAAAAACTATATTTTTAAAAATGTGGTAATAATTGTGGTTGAATTACATTAAAAAAATTAGGGATGTCCGATAATGGCCTTTTGCCAATATTCCGATATTGTCCGACTCTTTAATTACCGATACCGATATCAACCGATACCGATATCAACCGATATATACAGTCGTGGAATTAACACATTATTATGTCTAATTTGGACAACCAGGTATGGTGAAGATAAGGTACTTTTAAAAAAAAAATTATAAAATAAGATAAATAAATTAGAAACATTTTCTTGAATAAAAAAGAAAGTACAACAATATAAAAACAGTTACATAGAAACTAGTAATGAATGAAAATGAGTAAAATGAAGTGTTAAAGGTTAGTACTATTAGTGGAACAGCACCACGCACAATCATGTGTGCTTACGGACTGTATCCCTTGCAGACTGTATTGATATATAATGTAGGAAGCAGAATATTAATAACAGAAAGAAACAACCCTTTTGTGTGAATGAGGAGGGAGGTTTTTTGGGTTGGTGCATTAATTGTAAGTGTATCTTGTGTTTTTTATGTTGATTTAATTAAAAAAAACCAAAAAAAACGATACCGATAATAAAAAAAAACGATACCGATCATTTCCGATATTACATTTTAACGCATTTAAAATGCGTTTTTTAGGGATGTCCGATATTATCGGACATCCCTAAAAAAAATAATTGTAAGCATTTGTTTTGTTTTTTGCCATATTGCGCAATAGGCAAGGGGTCAGAGCGCCATGACCACTAGAGGGAGCCACACCTTTGGTATAAACATTCAATAGACTCATATTAACACTTAATGAACAATAATACATCACATTAATTTTACAGACATACATACATAAGCACTACCACTGAATTGTTTTATTTACATCATATATATATTATTATTGTTATTGTATAACAGTGGTGATAGTATTGATGATGTTTGTCAATATTATCATGTGATATTAATCATCCGTATTATTTCTGCTACTGTTACTATTATCAAGTTGCAATGACTATAATTATAATTATACGCTGATATAACATCCTTGTTGTTGTTGTTGTTTCCTGTTCTTTCTCACCCTCCTGGTCTGCTCCGCCCACGTCAAACACCGAGGATGTGACACCTTCAAAATAAAGGTCAACAATATTCTCACACTTCTCTTTAGCAGCACATCAGAGTATGTCAATCAACAACTTCATGCTCCCAACTGGCTGCAAACAATAACACCAGTAATTTTAAAAAAAAAAAAAGGGGGAAAAGTTCTTACTACAAATGAAAAAGTTGAAGTGTGAAACCCAGATGCCAAATCAGTATTAGTGGAAATGATACAGGAGAAGAGGAATATCTATTTTGTCAGCGCTTTACTTTGTGCACATTTTGTTTACGTCACAGCCTTGTTCAGAAATGGAATGCATTCTTTTTGGTCCTCAAAATTCTACACACAATACCCCATAATGACATGTGTAAAGTAAAAAAAAAAATATATATATATATATATATGCAAATGTAATAAAAATAAAGGAACTAAGAAATCATGTGTATATAAGTGTTCACAGCCTCAAGTCTTTTTGAATACGATGAAAATTTAAAAAAAAAACATTTTCACGCTGTCATGGGGTAATTTGTGTAGAATTTTGAGGACGAAATGAATTTAGTCCATTTGTAACATAACAAAATGTGGACAAAGTGAAGCGCTGTGAATACTTATGTACAGGTGATTTATTTTAATATTTAATCAATTTGAAAATGTAAAATAATTCATTTTCGGGGTAATTTCTGTAGAATTTTAAAGACAACAATTAATTTAGTCCATTTGTAACCCAAAAAAATGTGGACAAAGTGAAGGACTGTGAAAACTCATGTACATTTGATTTTATTTATCTTTAATAAATGTGCAAATGTACGAAAGTACATTTTCGGGGTAATTTGTGTAGAATTTTGAGGACAAAAATGAATTTAGTCCATTTGTAACACAACAAAATGTGGACAAAGTGAAGCGCTGTGAATACTTATGTACATTTGATTTTATGTATTCTTAATAAAATTGCAAATGTACAAAATTACATTTTCGGGGTAAATTGCAAATGTACAAAATTACATTTTCGGGGTAATTTGTGTAGAATTTTGAGGACAAAAATGAATTTAGTCCATTTGTAACACAACAAAATGTGGACAAAGTGAAGTGCTGTGATTACTTATGTACAGGTGCTTTATTTTAATATTTAATCAATTTGAAAATGTAAAATAATTCATTTTCGGGGTAATTTGTGTAGAATTTTGAGGACAAAAATGAATTTAGTCCATTTGTAACACAACAAAATGTGGACAAAGTGAAGCGCTGTGAATACTTATGTACAGGTGATTTATTTTAATATTTAATCAATTTGAAAATGTAAAATAATTCATTTTCGGGGTAATTTCTGTAGAATTTTAAAGACAACAATTAATTTAGTCCATTTGTAACACAAAAAAATGTGGACAAAGTGAAGGACTGTGAATACTTATGTACATTTGATTTTATTTATTTATTTTAACTTTAATAAATTTGTCAATTTAAAAAAAGTGCATTTTCGGGGGTTTTTGTGTAGAATTTTGAGGACAAAAATGTATTTAGTCCATTTGTAACACAACAAAATGTGGACAAAGTGAAGCGCTGTGAATACTTATGTACATGTGATTTATTTTAATATTTAATCAATTTGAAATTGTAAAATAATTAATTTTCGGGGTAATTTCTGTAGAATTTTGAGGACATTTGTAACACAACAAAATGTGGACAAAGTGAAGTGCTGTGAATACTTATGTACATTTTATTTTATTTATTATTAATAAAATTGCAAATGTACGAAAGTACTTTTTCGCGGTAATTTGTGTAGAATTTTGAGGACAAAAATGTACATGTGATTTTTTTTATTTTTTTTTACTTTAATAAATTTGTAAATTTAAAAAAAGGACATTTTCAGGGATTTTTGTGTAGAATTTTGAGGACAAAAATGTATTTAGTCCATTTGTAAGACAAGAAAAAGGTGAAGCGCTATGAATACTTCTGGGATGTAAAGTGTCATATTAAACACGTTGGGCGTCACATGACGTTCTATCACTCCCGTGGTCACGCTGCTATTTTCATCCTCCCTAATTCAGGATCCTGCTTGTGATTTTGAAGACTAGAAGTGGCCATTCTTAATTATTCCTAATCGCTGTTACTTTCTGCAGCGTTTGTTTAAGGCAAGGAACGAGCGGAGGATGCGTGCTGGACTGGTCCTAGTCCTGCTGACACGTAAGAAAAGCCAACATGTTCTGGGGTCTTTAGACGAGTGCTGACGTGTCTGTTTCCACCGCAGGTCTAGTCGGGACCGTGAGATTTCAGCCTCCTGCACCCAAAGTGGTCACCAAGGAGTCTCGGGTGGATTTCCACTGCAGTCACGACGACGGCCGGCAGGACGTGATGCTGTGGTACCACCAGGGCGGAGGCGGGCGCCCCATCACCGTAGTAGGCTCCAGCTATGTGGGCAACAAGCCTCAGCACGGCCGGCGCTTCAGCATCACCAGAGAGGCCACGCAGAGAGGAGTTCTCAGCATTCACAGAGTCGCTGCGTCGGATGCAGGTGTGTACTTCTGTGGAACTAGCACACGGTGACACGCTTTAGTGGCGCCCCTCGCTCATAAGTCCACTTTCACTAGCACACGGTGACACGCTTTAGTGGCGCCCCTCGCTCATAAGTCCACTTTCACTAGCACACGGTGACACGCTTTAGTGGCGCCCCTCACTCATAAGTCCACTTTCACTAGCACACGGTGACACGCTATAGTGGCGCCCCTCACTCATAAGTCCACTTTCACTAGCACACGGTGACACGCTTTAGTGGCGCCCCTCGCTCATAAGTCCACTTTCACTAGCACACGGTGACACGCTTTAGTGGCGCCCCCTCACTCATAAGTCCACTTTCACTAGCACACGGTGACACGCTTTAAGTGGCGCCCCTCGCTCATAAGTCCACTTTCACTAGCACACGGTGACACGCTTTAGTGGCGCCCCTCACTCATAAGTCCACTTTCACTAGCACACGGTGACACGCTTTAGTGGCGCCCCTCACTCATAAGTCCACTTTCACTAGCACACGGTGACACGCTTTAGTGGCGCCCCTCGCTCATAAGTCCACTTTCACTAGCACACGGTGACACGCTTTGGTGGCGCCCCTCGCTCATAAGTCCACTTTCACTAGCACACGGTGACACGCTTTAGTGGCGCCCCTCACTCATAAGTCCACTTTCACTAGCACACGGTGACACGCTTTAGTGGCGCCCCTCGCTCATAAGTCCACTTTCACTAGCACACGGTGACACGCTTTAGTGGCGCCCCTCGCTCATAAGTCCACTTTCACTAGCACACGGTGACACGCTTTAGTGGCGCCCCCTCGCTCATAAGTCCACTTTCACTAGCACACGGTGACACGCTTTAGTGGCGCCCCTCGCTCATAAGTCCACTTTCACTAGCACACGGTGACACGCTTTAGTGGCGCCCCTCACTCATAAGTCCACTTTCACTAGCACACGGTGACACGCTTTAGTGGCGCCCCTCGCTCATAAGTCCACTTTCACTAGCACACGGTGACACGCTTTAGTGGCGCCCTCGCTCATAAGTCCACTTTCACTAGCACACGGTGACACGCTTTAGTGGCGCCCCTCGCTCATAAGTCCACTTTCACTAGCACACGGTGACACGCTTTAGTGGCGCCCCTCGCTCATAAGTCCACTTTCACTAGCACACGGTGACACGCTTTAGTGGCGCCCCTCACTCATAAGTCCACTTTCACTAGCACACGGTGACACGCTTTAGTGGCGCCCCTCGCTCATAAGTCCACTTTCACTAGCACACGGTGACACGCTTTAGTGGCGCCCCTCGCTCATAAGTCCACTTTCACTAGCACACGGTGACACGCTTTAGTGGCGCCCCTCACTCATAAGTCCACTTTCACTAGCACACGGTGACACGCTTTAGTGGCGCCCCTCGCTCATAAGTCCACTTTCACTAGCACACGGTGACACGCTTTAGTGGCGCCCCTCACTCATAAGTCCACTTTCACTAGCACACGGTGACACGCTATAGTGGCGCCCCTCACTCATAAGTCCACTTTCACTAGCACACGGTGACACGCTTTAGTGGCGCCCCTCGCTCATAAGTCCACTTTCACTAGCACACGGTGACACGCTTTAGTGGCGCCCCTCACTCATAAGTCCACTTTCACTAGCACACGGTGACACGCTATAGTGGCGCCCCTCACTCATAAGTCCACTTTCACTAGCACACGGTGACACGCTTTAGTGGCGCCCCTCACTCATAAGTCCACTTTCACTAGCACACGGTGACACGCTTTAGTGGCGCCCCTCGCTCATAAGTCCACTTTCACTAGCACACGGTGACACGCTTTAGTGGCGCCCCTCACTCATAAGTCCACTTTCACTAGCACACGGTGACACGCTTTAGTGGCGCCCCTCGCTCATAAGTCCACTTTCACTAGCACACGGTGACACGCTTTAGTGGCGCCCCTCACTCATAAGTCCACTTTCACTAGCACACGGTGACACGCTTTAGTGGCGCCCCTCACTCATAAGTCCACTTTCACTAGCACACGGTGACACGCTTTAGTGGCGCCCCTCGCTCATAAGTCCACTTTCACTAGCACACGGTGACACGCTTTGGTGGCGCCCCTCGCTCATAAGTCCACTTTCACTAGCACACGGTGACACGCTTTAGTGGCGCCCCTCGCTCATAAGTCCACTTTCACTAGCACACGGTGACACGCTTTAGTGGCGCCCCTCGCTCATAAGTCCACTTTCACTAGCACACGGTGACACGCTTTAGTGGCGCCCCTCACTCATAAGTCCACTTTCACTAGCACACGGTGACACGCTTTAGTGGCGCCCCTCGCTCATAAGTCCACTTTCACTAGCACACGGTGACACGCTTTAGTGGCGCCCCTCACTCATAAGTCCACTTTCACTAGCACACGGTGACACGCTATAGTGGCGCCCCTCACTCATAAGTCCACTTTCACTAGCACACGGTGACACGCTTTAGTGGCGCCCCTCGCTCATAAGTCCACTTTCACTAGCACACGGTGACACGCTTTAGTGGCGCCCCTCACTCATAAGTCCACTTTCACTAGCACACGGTGACACGCTATAGTGGCGCCCCTCACTCATAAGTCCACTTTCACTAGCACACGGTGACACGCTTTAGTGGCGCCCCTCGCTCATAAGTCCACTTTCACTAGCACACGGTGACACGCTTTAGTGGCGCCCCTCACTCATAAGTCCACTTTCACTAGCACACGGTGACACGCTTTAGTGGCGCCCCTCGCTCATAAGTCCACTTTCACTAGCACAC
Source organism: Entelurus aequoreus (assembly GCF_033978785.1). Lineage (NCBI taxonomy): Eukaryota > Metazoa > Chordata > Actinopteri > Syngnathiformes > Syngnathidae > Entelurus > Entelurus aequoreus. The sequence goes on along the minus strand of NC_084753.1, from coordinate 44,626,635 downwards.
GGTGACACGCTTTAGTGGCGCCCCTCACTCATAAGTCCACTTTCACTAGCACACGGTGACACGCTTTAGTGGCGCCCCTCACTCATAAGTCCACTTTCACTAGCACACGGTGACACGCTTTAGTGGCGCCCCTCGCTCATAAGTCCACTTTCACTAGCACACGGTGACACGCTTTGGTGGCGCCCCTCGCTCATAAGTCCACTTTCACTAGCACACGGTGACACGCTTTAGTGGCGCCCCTCGCTCATAAGTCCACTTTCACTAGCACACGGTGACACGCTTTAGTGGCGCCCCTCGCTCATAAGTCCACTTTCACTAGCACACGGTGACACGCTTTAGTGGCGCCCCTCGCTCATAAGTCCACTTTCACTAGCACACGGTGACACGCTATAGTGGCGCCCCTCGCTCATAAGTCCACTTTCACTAGCACACGGTGACACGCTTTAGTGGCGCCCCTCGCTCATAAGTCCACTTTCACTAGCACACGGTGACACGCTTTAGTGGCGCCCCTCACTCATAAGTCCACTTTCACTAGCACACGGTGACACGCTTTAGTGGCGCCCCTCGCTCATAAGTCCACTTTCACTAGCACACGGTGACACGCTTTAGTGGCGCCCCTCACTCATAAGTCCACTTTCACTAGCACACGGTGACACGCTTTAGTGGCGCCCTCGCTCATAAGTCCACTTTCACTAGCACACGGTGACACGCTTTAGTGGCGCCCCTCGCTCATAAGTCCACTTTCACTAGCACACGGTGACACGCTTTAGTGGCGCCCCTCACTCATAAGTCCACTTTCACTAGCACACGGTGACACGCTTTAGTGGCGCCCCTCACTCATAAGTCCACTTTCACTAGCACACGGTGACACGCTTTAGTGGCGCCCCTCACTCATAAGTCCACTTTCACTAGCACACGGTGACACGCTTTAGTGGCGCCCCTCACTCATAAGTCCACTTTCACTAGCACACGGTGACACGCTTTAGTGGCGCCCCTCGCTCATAAGTCCACTTTCACTAGCACACGGTGACACGCTTTAGTGGCGCCCCTCGCTCATAAGTCCACTTTCACTAGCACACGGTGACACGCTTTGGTGGCGCCCCTCGCTCATAAGTCCACTTTCACTAGCACACGGTGACACGCTTTAGTGGCGCCCCTCACTCATAAGTCCACTTTCACTAGCACACGGTGACACGCTTTAGTGGCGCCCCTCGCTCATAAGTCCACTTTCACTAGCACACGGTGACACGCTTTAGTGGCGCCCCTCGCTCATAAGTCCACTTTCACTAGCACACGGTGACACGCTTTAGTGGCGCCCCTCGCTCATAAGTCCACTTTCACTAGCACACGGTGACACGCTTTAGTGGCGCCCCTCGCTCATAAGTCCACTTTCACTAGCACACGGTGACACGCTTTAGTGGCGCCCCTCACTCATAAGTCCACTTTCACTAGCACACGGTGACACGCTTTAGTGGCGCCCCTCGCTCATAAGTCCACTTTCACTAGCACACGGTGACACGCTTTAGTGGCGCCCCTCGCTCATAAGTCCACTTTCACTAGCACACGGTGACACGCTTTAGTGGCGCCCCTCGCTCATAAGTCCACTTTCACTAGCACACGGTGACACGCTTTAGTGGCGCCCCTCGCTCATAAGTCCACTTTCACTAGCACACGGTGACACGCTTTAGTGGCGCCCCTCGCTCATAAGTCCACTTTCACTAGCACACGGTGACACGCTATAGTGGCGCCCCTCACTCATAAGTCCACTTTCACTAGCACACGGTGACACGCTTTAGTGGCGCCCCTCGCTCATAAGTCCACTTTCACTAGCACACGGTGACACGCTATAGTGGCGCCCCTCACTCATAAGTCCACTTTCACTAGCACACGGTGACACGCTTTAGTGGCGCCCCTCACTCATAAGTCCACTTTCACTAGCACACGGTGACACGCTTTAGTGGCGCCCCTCGCTCATAAGTCCACTTTCACTAGCACACGGTGACACGCTTTAGTGGCGCCCCTCACTCAGAAGTCCACTTTCACTAGCACACGGTGACACGCTTTAGTGGCACCCCTCGCTCATAAGTCCACTTCACTAGCACACGGTGACACGCTTTAGTGGCGCCCCTCACTCATAAGTCCACTTTCACTAGCACACGGTGACACGCTTTAGTGGCGCCCCTCGCTCATAAGTCCACTTTCACTAGCACACGGTGACACGCTTTAGTGGCGCCCCTCGCTCATAAGTCCACTTTCACTAGCACACGGTGACACGCTTTAGTGGCGCCCCTCGCTCATAAGTCCACTTTCACTAGCACACGGTGACACGCTTTAGTGGCGCCCCTCACTCATAAGTCCACTTTCACTAGCACACGGTGACACGCTTTAGTGGCGCCCCTCGCTCATAAGTCCACTTTCACTAGCACACGGTGACACGCTTTAGTGGCGCCCCTCGCTCATAAGTCCACTTTCACTAGCACACGGTGACACGCTTTAGTGCGCCCCTCGCTCATAAGTCCACTTTCACTAGCAACACGGTGACACGCTTTAGTGGCGCCCCTCACTCATAAGTCCACTTTCACTAGCACACGGTGACACGCTTTAGTGGCGCCCCTCGCTCATAAGTCCACTTTCACTAGCACACGGTGACACGCTTTAGTGGCGCCCCTCACTCATAAGTCCACTTTCACTAGCACACGGTGACACGCTTTAGTGGCGCCCCTCACTCATAAGTCCACTTTCACTAGCACACGGTGACACGCTTTAGTGGCGCCCCTCAGCTCATAAGTCCACTTTCACTAGCACACGGTGACACGCTTTAGTGGCGCCCCTCGCTCATAAGTCCACTTTCACTAGCACACGGTGACACGCTTTAGTGGCGCCCCTCACTCATAAGTCCACTTTCACTAGCACACGGTGACACGCTTTAGTGGCGCCCCTCACTCATAAGTCCACTTTCACTAGCACACGGTGACACGCTTTAGTGGCGCCCCTCACTCATAAGTCCACTTTCACTAGCACACGGTGACACGCTTTAGTGGCGCCCCTCACTCAGAAGTCCACTTTCACTAGCACACGGTGACACGCTTTAGTGGCGCCCCTCGCTCATAAGTCCACTTTCACTAGCACACGGTGACACGCTTTAGTGGCGCCCCTCGCTCATAAGTCCACTTTCACTAGCACACGGTGACACGCTTTAGTGGCGCCCCTCGCTCATAAGTCCACTTTCACTAGCACACGGTGACACGCTTTAGTGGCGCCCCTCACTCATAAGTCCACTTTCACTAGCACACGGTGACACGCTTTAGTGGCGCCCCTCGCTCATAAGTCCACTTTCACTAGCACACGGTGACACGCTTTAGTGGCGCCCCTCGCTCATAAGTCCACTTTCACTAGCACACGGTGACACGCTTTAGTGGCGCCCCTCGCTCATAAGTCCACTTTCACTAGCACACGGTGACACGCTTTAGTGGCGCCCCTCGCTCATAAGTCCACTTTCACTAGCACACGGTGACACGCTTTAGTGGCGCCCCTCGCTCATAAGTCCACTTTCACTAGCACACGGTGACACGCTTTAGTGGCGCCCCTCGCTCATAAGTCCACTTTCACTAGCACACGGTGACACGCTTTAGTGGCGCCCCTCACTCATAAGTCCACTTTCACTAGCACACGGTGACACGCTTTAGTGGCGCCCCTCACTCATAAGTCCACTTTCACTAGCACACGGTGACACGCTTTAGTGGCGCCCCTCACTCATAAGTCCACTTTCACTAGCACACGGTGACACGCTTTAGTGGCGCCCCTCGCTCATAAGTCCACTTTCACTAGCACACGGTGACACGCTTTAGTGGCGCCCCTCGCTCCATAAGTCCACTTTCACTAGCACACGGTGACACGCTTTAGTGGCGCCCCTCACTCATAAGTCCACTTTCACTAGCGACACGGTGACACGCTTTAGTGGCACCCCTCGCTCATAAGTCCACTTT
>NC_084753.1:44569751-44622629 GCF_033978785.1 Entelurus aequoreus | reverse complement strand
TGAAAGTGGACTTATGAGCGAGGGGCGCCACTAAAGCGTGTCACCGTGTGCTAGTGAAAGTGGACTTATGAGTGAGGGGCGCCACTAAAGCGTGTCACCGTGTGCTAGTGAAAGTGGACTTATGAGTGAGGGGCGCCACTAAAGCGTGTCACCGTGTGCTAGTGAAAGTGGACTTATGAGCTGAGGGGCGCCACTAAAGCGTGTCACCGTGTGCTAGTGAAAGTGGACTTATGAGTGAGGGGCGCCACTAAAGCGTGTCACCGTGTGCTAGTGAAAGTGGACTTATGAGCGAGGGGCGCCACTAAAGCGTGTCACCGTGTGCTAGTGAAAGTGGACTTATGAGCGAGGGGCGCCACTAAAGCGTGTCACCGTGTGCTAGTGAAAGTGGACTTATGAGTGAGGGGCGCCACTAAAGCGTGTCACCGTGTGCTAGTGAAAGTGGACTTATGAGCGAGGGGCGCCACTAAAGCGTGTCACCGTGTGCTAGTGAAAGTGGACTTATGAGCGAGGGGCGCCACTAAAGCGTGTCACCGTGTGCTAGTGAAAGTGGACTTATGAGTGAGGGGCGCCACTAAAGCGTGTCACCGTGTGCTAGTGAAAGTGGACTTATGAGCGAGGGGCGCCACTAAAGCGTGTCACCGTGTGCTAGTGAAAGTGGACTTATGAGCGAGGGGCGCCACTAAAGCGTGTCACCGTGTGCTAGTGAAAGTGGACTTATGAGCGAGGGGCGCCACTAAAGCGTGTCACCGTGTGCTAGTGAAAGTGGACTTATGAGCGAGGGGCGCCACCTAAAGCGTGTCACCGTGTGCTAGTGAAAGTGGACTTATGAGCGAGGGGCGCCACTAAAGCGTGTCACCGTGTGCTAGTGAAAGTGGACTTATGAGCGAGGGGCGCCACCTAAAGCGTGTCACCGTGTGCTAGTGAAAGTGGACTTATGAGTGAGGGGCGCCACTAAAGCGTGTCACCGTGTGCTAGTGAAAGTGGACTTATGAGCGAGGGGCGCCACTAAAGCGTGTCACCGTGTGCTAGTGAAAGTGGACTTATGAGTGAGGGGCGCCACTAAAGCGTGTCACCGTGTGCTAGTGAAAGTGGACTTATGAGCGAGGGGCGCCACCTAAAGCGTGTCACCGTGTGCTAGTGAAAGTGGACTTATGAGCGAGGGGCGCCACTAAAGCGTGTCACCGTGTGCTAGTGAAAGTGGACTTATGAGCGAGGGGCGCCACTAAAGCGTGTCACCGTGTGCTAGTGAAAGTGGACTTATGAGTGAGGGGCGCCACTAAAGCGTGTCACCGTGTGCTAGTGAAAGTGGACTTATGAGCGAGGGGCGCCACTAAAGCGTGTCACCGTGTGCTAGTGAAAGTGGACTTATGAGCGAGGGGCGCCACTAAAGCGTGTCACCGTGTGCTAGTGAAAGTGGACTTATGAGCGAGGGGCGCCACTAAAGCGTGTCACCGTGTGCTAGTGAAAGTGGACTTATGAGCGAGGGGCGCCACTAAAGCGTGTCACCGTGTGCTAGTGAAAGTGGACTTATGAGCGAGGGGCGCCACTAAAGCGTGTCACCGTGTGCTAGTGAAAGTGGACTTATGAGTGAGGGGCGCCACTAAAGCGTGTCACCGTGTGCTAGTGAAAGTGGACTTATGAGCGAGGGGCGCCACTAAAGCGTGTCACCGTGTGCTAGTGAAAGTGGACTTATGAGTGAGGGGCGCCACTAAAGCGTGTCACCGTGTGCTAGTGAAAGTGGACTTATGAGCGAGGGGCGCCACTAAAGCGTGTCACCGTGTGCTAGTGAAAGTGGACTTATGAGTGAGGGGCGCCACTAAAGCGTGTCACCGTGTGCTAGTGAAAGTGGACTTATGAGCGAGGGGCGCCACTAAAGCGTGTCACCGTGTGCTAGTGAAAGTGGACTTATGAGTGAGGGGCGCCACTAAAGCGTGTCACCGTGTGCTAGTGAAAGTGGACTTATGAGCGAGGGGCGCCACTAAAGCGTGTCACCGTGTGCTAGTGAAAGTGGACTTATGAGCGAGGGGCGCCACTAAAGCGTGTCACCGTGTGCTAGTGAAAGTGGACTTATGAGCGAGGGGCGCCACTAAAGCGTGTCACCGTGTGCTAGTGAAAGTGGACTTATGAGCGAGGGGCGCCACTAAAGCGTGTCACCGTGTGCTAGTGAAAGTGGACTTATGAGCGAGGGGCGCCACTAAAGCGTGTCACCGTGTGCTAGTGAAAGTGGACTTATGAGCGAGGGGCGCCACTAAAGCGTGTCACCGTGTGCTAGTGAAAGTGGACTTATGAGCGAGGGGCGCCACTAAAGCGTGTCACCGTGTGCTAGTGAAAGTGGACTTATGAGTGAGGGGCGCCACTAAAGCGTGTCACCGTGTGCTAGTGAAAGTGGACTTATGAGCGAGGGGCGCCACTAAAGCGTGTCACCGTGTGCTAGTGAAAGTGGACTTATGAGTGAGGGGCGCCACCTAAAGCGTGTCACCGTGTGCTAGTGAAAGTGGACTTATGAGCGAGGGGCGCCACTAAAGCGTGTCACCGTGTGCTAGTGAAAGTGGACTTATGAGCGAGGGGCGCCACTAAAGCGTGTCACCGTGTGCTAGTGAAAGTGGACTTATGAGTGAGGGGCGCCACTAAAGCGTGTCACCGTGTGCTAGTGAAAGTGGACTTATGAGCGAGGGGCGCCACTAAAGCGTGTCACCGTGTGCTAGTGAAAGTGGACTTATGAGCGAGGGGCGCCACTAAAGCGTGTCACCGTGTGCTAGTGAAAGTGGACTTATGAGCGAGGGGCGCCACTAAAGCGTGTCACCGTGTGCTAGTGAAAGTGGACTTATGAGCGAGGGGCGCCACTAAAGCGTGTCACCGTGTGCTAGTGAAAGTGGACTTATGAGTGAGGGGCGCCACTAAAGCGTGTCACCGTGTGCTAGTGAAAGTGGACTTATGAGCGAGGGGCGCCACTAAAGCGTGTCACCGTGTGCTAGTGAAAGTGGACTTATGAGCGAGGGGCGCCACCAAAGCGTGTCACCGTGTGCTAGTGAAAGTGGACTTATGAGTGAGGGGCGCCACTAAAGCGTGTCACCGTGTGCTAGTGAAAGTGGACTTATGAGCTGAGGGGCGCCACTAAAGCGTGTCACCGTGTGCTAGTGAAAGTGGACTTATGAGTGAGGGGCGCCACTAAAGCGTGTCACCGTGTGCTAGTGAAAGTGGACTTATGAGCGAGGGGCGCCACTAAAGCGTGTCACCGTGTGCTAGTGAAAGTGGACTTATGAGCGAGGGGCGCCACTAAAGCGTGTCACCGTGTGCTAGTGAAAGTGGACTTATGAGTGAGGGGCGCCACAAAGCGTGTCACCGTGTGCTAGTGAAAGTGGACTTATGAGTGAGGGGCGCCACTAAAGCGTGTCACCGTGTGCTAGTGAAAGTGGACTTATGAGCGAGGGGCGCCACTAAAGCGTGTCACCGTGTGCTAGTGAAAGTGGACTTATGAGCGAGGGGCGCCACTAAAGCGTGTCACCGTGTGCTAGTGAAAGTGGACTTATGAGCGAGGGGCGCCACTAAAGCGTGTCACCGTGTGCTAGTGAAAGTGGACTTATGAGTGAGGGGCGCCACTAAAGCGTGTCACCGTGTGCTAGTGAAAGTGGACTTATGAGCGAGGGGCGCCACTAAAGCGTGTCACCGTGTGCTAGTGAAAGTGGACTTATGAGTGAGGGGCGCCACTAAAGCGTGTCACCGTGTGCTAGTGAAAGTGGACTTATGAGCGAGGGGCGCCACTAAAGCGTGTCACCGTGTGCTAGTGAAAGTGGACTTATGAGTGAGGGGCGCCACTAAAGCGTGTCACCGTGTGCTAGTGAAAGTGGACTTATGAGCGAGGGGCGCCACTAAAGCGTGTCACCGTGTGCTAGTGAAAGTGGACTTATGAGTGAGGGGCGCCACCTAAAGCGTGTCACCGTGTGCTAGTGAAAGTGGACTTATGAGCGAGGGGCGCCACTAAAGCGTGTCACCGTGTGCTAGTGAAAGTGGACTTATGAGCGAGGGGCGCCACTAAAGCGTGTCACCGTGTGCTAGTGAAAGTGGACTTATGAGTGAGGGGCGCCACTAAAGCGTGTCACCGTGTGCTAGTGAAAGTGGACTTATGAGTGAGGGGCGCCACTAAAGCGTGTCACCGTGTGCTAGTGAAAGTGGACTTATGAGTGAGGGGCGCCACTAAAGCGTGTCACCGTGTGCTAGTGAAAGTGGACTTATGAGCGAGGGGCGCCACTAAAGCGTGTCACCGTGTGCTAGTGAAAGTGGACTTATGAGTGAGGGGCGCCACTAAAGCGTGTCACCGTGTGCTAGTGAAAGTGGACTTATGAGTGAGGGGCGCCACTAAAGCGTGTCACCGTGTGCTAGTGAAAGTGGACTTATGAGTGAGGGGCGCCACTAAAGCGTGTCACCGTGTGCTAGTGAAAGTGGACTTATGAGCGAGGGGCGCCACTAAAGCGTGTCACCGTGTGCTAGTGAAAGTGGACTTATGAGCGAGGGGCGCCACTAAAGCGTGTCACCGTGTGCTAGTGAAAGTGGACTTATGAGCGAGGGGCGCCACTAAAGCGTGTCACCGTGTGCTAGTGAAAGTGGACTTATGAGTGAGGGGCGCCACCAAAGCGTGTCACCGTGTGCTAGTGAAAGTGGACTTATGAGCGAGGGGCGCCACTAAAGCGTGTCACCGTGTGCTAGTGAAAGTGGACTTATGAGCGAGGGGCGCCACCAAAGCGTGTCACCGTGTGCTAGTGAAAGTGGACTTATGAGTGAGGGGCGCCACTAAAGCGTGTCACCGTGTGCTAGTGAAAGTGGACTTATGAGTGAGGGGCGCCACTAAAGCGTGTCACCGTGTGCTAGTGAAAGTGGACTTATGAGCGAGGGGCGCCACAAAGCGTGTCACCGTGTGCTAGTGAAAGTGGACTTATGAGTGAGGGGCGCCACTAAAGCGTGTCACCGTGTGCTAGTGAAAGTGGACTTATGAGCGAGGGGCGCCACTAAAGCGTGTCACCGTGTGCTAGTGAAAGTGGACTTATGAGTGAGGGGCGCCACTAAAGCGTGTCACCGTGTGCTAGTGAAAGTGGACTTATGAGTGAGGGGCGCCACTAAAGCGTGTCACCGTGTGCTAGTGAAAGTGGACTTATGAGCGAGGGGCGCCACCAAAGCGTGTCACCGTGTGCTAGTGAAAGTGGACTTATGAGTGAGGGGCGCCACTAAAGCGTGTCACCGTGTGCTAGTGAAAGTGGACTTATGAGTGAGGGGCGCCACTAAAGCGTGTCACCGTGTGCTAGTGAAAGTGGACTTATGAGCGAGGGGCGCCACTAAAGCGTGTCACCGTGTGCTAGTGAAAGTGGACTTATGAGTGAGGGGCGCCACTAAAGCGTGTCACCGTGTGCTAGTGAAAGTGGACTTATGAGTGAGGGGCGCCACTAAAGCGTGTCACCGTGTGCTAGTGAAAGTGGACTTATGAGTGAGGGGCGCCACTAAAGCGTGTCACCGTGTGCTAGTGAAAGTGGACTTATGAGCGAGGGGCGCCACTAAAGCGTGTCACCGTGTGCTAGTGAAAGTGGACTTATGAGTGAGGGGCGCCACTAAAGCGTGTCACCGTGTGCTAGTGAAAGTGGACTTATGAGCGAGGGGCGCCACTAAAGCGTGTCACCGTGTGCTAGTGAAAGTGGACTTATGAGTGAGGGGCGCCACTAAAGCGTGTCACCGTGTGCTAGTGAAAGTGGACTTATGAGTGAGGGGCGCCACTAAAGCGTGTCACCGTGTGCTAGTGAAAGTGGACTTATGAGTGAGGGGCGCCACTAAAGCGTGTCACCGTGTGCTAGTGAAAGTGGACTTATGAGCGAGGGGCGCCACTAAAGCGTGTCACCGTGTGCTAGTGAAAGTGGACTTATGAGCGAGGGGCGCCACTAAAGCGTGTCACCGTGTGCTAGTGAAAGTGGACTTATGAGTGAGGGGCGCCACTAAAGCGTGTCACCGTGTGCTAGTGAAAGTGGACTTATGAGTGAGGGGCGCCACTAAAGCGTGTCACCGTGTGCTAGTGAAAGTGGACTTATGAGTGAGGGGCGCCACTAAAGCGTGTCACCGTGTGCTAGTGAAAGTGGACTTATGAGCGAGGGGCGCCACTAAAGCGTGTCACCGTGTGCTAGTGAAAGTGGACTTATGAGCGAGGGGCGCCACTAAAGCGTGTCACCGTGTGCTAGTGAAAGTGGACTTCTGAGTGAGGGGCGCCACTAAAGCGTGTCACCGTGTGCTAGTGAAAGTGGACTTATGAGCGAGGGGCGCCACTAAAGCTGTGTCACCGTGTGCTAGTGAAAGTGGACTTATGAGTGAGGGGCGCCACTAAAGCGTGTCACCGTGTGCTAGTGAAAGTGGACTTATGAGCGAGGGGCGCCACTAAAGTGTGTCACCGTGTGCTAGTGAAAGTGGACTTATGAGTGAGGGGCGCCACTAAAGCGTGTCACTGTGTGCTAGTGAAAGTGGACTTATGAGTGAGGGGCGCCACTAAAGCGTGTCACCGTGGCTAGTGAAAGTGGACTTATGAGTGAGGGGCGCCACCAAAGCGTGTCACCGTGTGCTAGTGAAAGTGGACTTATGAGTGAGGGGCGCCACTAAAGCGTGTCACCGTGTGCTAGTGAAAGTGGACTTATGAGCGAGGGGCGCCACTAAAGCGTGTCACCGTGTGCTAGTGAAAGTGGACTTATGAGCGAGGGGCGCCACTAAAGCGTGTCACCGTGTGCTAGTGAAAGTGGACTTATGAGTGAGGGGCGCCACTAAAGCGTGTCACCGTGTGCTAGTGAAAGTGGACTTATGAGTGAGGGGCGCCACTAAAGCGTGTCACCGTGTGCTAGTGAAAGTGGACTTATGAGCGAGGGGCGCCACTAAAGCGTGTCACCGTGTGCTAGTGAAAGTGGACTTATGAGCGAGGGGCGCCACTAAAGCGTGTCACCGTGTGCTAGTGAAAGTGGACTTATGAGTGAGGGGCGCCACTAAAGCGTGTCACCGTGTGCTAGTGAAAGTGGACTTATGAGTGAGGGGCGCCACTAAAGCGTGTCACCGTGTGCTAGTGAAAGTGGACTTATGAGTGAGGGGCGCCACTAAAGCGTGTCACCGTGTGCTAGTGAAAGTGGACTTATGAGCGAGGGGCGCCACTAAAGCGTGTCACCGTGTGCTAGTGAAAGTGGACTTATGAGCGAGGGGCGCCACTAAAGCGTGTCACCGTGTGCTAGTGAAAGTGGACTTATGAGTGAGGGGCGCCACTAAAGCGTGTCACCGTGTGCTAGTGAAAGTGGACTTATGAGTGAGGGGCGCCACTAAAGCGTGTCACCGTGTGCTAGTGAAAGTGGACTTATGAGCGAGGGGCGCCACTAAAGCGTGTCACCGTGTGCTAGTGAAAGTGGACTTATGAGTGAGGGGCGCCACTAAAGCGTGTCACCGTGTGCTAGTGAAAGTGGACTTATGAGTGAGGGGCGCCACTAAAGCGTGTCACCGTGTGCTAGTGAAAGTGGACTTATGAGCGAGGGGCGCCACTAAAGCGTGTCACCGTGTGCTAGTGAAAGTGGACTTATGAGTGAGGGGCGCCACTAAAGCGTGTCACCGTGTGCTAGTGAAAGTGGACTTATGAGTGAGGGGCGCCACTAAAGCGTGTCACCGTGTGCTAGTGAAAGTGGACTTATGAGTGAGGGGCGCCACTAAAGCGTGTCACCGTGTGCTAGTGAAAGTGGACTTATGAGCGAGGGGCGCCACTAAAGCGTGTCACCGTGTGCTAGTGAAAGTGGACTTATGAGCGAGGGGCGCCACTAAAGCGTGTCACCGTGTGCTAGTGAAAGTGGACTTATGAGCGAGGGGCGCCACTAAAGCGTGTCACCGTGTGCTAGTGAAAGTGGACTTATGAGTGAGGGGCGCCACTAAAGCGTGTCACCGTGTGCTAGTGAAAGTGGACTTATGAGCGAGGGGCGCCACCAAAGCGTGTCACCGTGTGCTAGTGAAAGTGGACTTATGAGCGAGGGCGCCACTAAAGCGTGTCACCGTGTGCTAGTGAAAGTGGACTTATGAGTGAGGGGCGCCACTAAAGCGTGTCACCGTGTGCTAGTGAAAGTGGACTTATGAGCGAGGGGCGCCACCAAAGCGTGTCACCGTGTGCTAGTTCCGCAGAAGTACACACCTGCATCCGACGCAGCGACTCTGTGAATGCTGAGAACTCCTCTCTGCGTGGCCTCTCTGATGATGCTGAAGCGCCGGCCGTGCTGAGGCTTGTTGCCCACATAGCTGGAGCCTACTACGGTGATGGGGCGCCCGCCTCCGCCCTGGTGGTACCACAGCATCACGTCCTGCCGGCCGTCGTCGTGACTGCAGTGGAAATCCACCCGAGACTCCTTGGTGACCACTTTGGGTGCAGGAGGCTGAAATCTCACGGTCCCGACTAGACCTGCGGTGGAAACAGACACGTCAGCACTCGTCTAAAGACCCCAGAACATGTTGGCTTTTCTTACGTGTCAGCAGGACTAGGACCAGTCCAGCACGCATCCTCCGCTCTTTTCCCGCCTTAAACAAACGCTGCAGAAAGTAACAGCGATTAGCAATAATTAAGAATGGCCACTTCTAGTCTTCAAAATCACAAGCAGGATCCTGAATTAGGGAGAATGAAATAGCAGCGTGACCACGGGAGTGATAGAACGTCATGTGACGCCCAACGTGTTTAATATGACACTTTACATCCCAGAAGTATTCACAGCGCTTCACTTTTTCTTGTCTTACAAATGGACTAAATACATTTTTGTCCTCAAAATTCTACACAAAAACCCCCAAAAATGTACTTTTTTAAATTCGCAAATTTATTAAAGTTTAAAAAAATAAATAAAATCACATGTACATAAGTATTCACAGCGCTTCACTTTGTCCACATTTTGTTGTGTTACAAATGGACTAAATACATTTTTGTCCTCAAAATTCTACACAAAAACCCCCGAAAATGTCCTTTTTTTTAATTTACAAATTTATTAAAGTTAAAATAAATAAAAAAATCAAATGTACATAAGTATTCACAGCGCTTCACTTTGTCCACATTTTTTTGTGTTACAAATGGACTAAATTAATTGTTGTCTTTAAAATTCTACAGAAATTACCCCGAAAATTAATTATTTTACATTTTCAAATTGATTAAATATTAAAATAAATCACATGTACATAAGTATTCACAGCGCTTCACTTTGTCCACATTTTGCTGTGTTACAAATGGACTAAATTCATTTTTGTCCTCAAAATTCTACACAAATTACCCCGAAAATGAATTATTTTACATTTTCAAATTGATTAAATATTAAAATAAAGCACATGTACATAAGTATTCACAGCACTTCACTTTGTCCACATTTTGTTGTGTTACAAATGGACTAAATTCATTTTTGTCCTCAAAATTCTACACAAATTACCCCGAAAATGTAATTTTGTACATTTGCAATTTTATTAAGAATACATAAAATCAAATGTACATAAGTATTCACAGCGCTTCACTTTGTCCACATTTTGTTGTGTTACAAATGGACTAAATTCATTTTTGTCCTCAAAATTCTACACAATTTACCCCGAAAATGTACTTTCGTACATTTGCACATTTATTAAAGATAAATAAAATCAAATGTACATGAGTTTTCACAGTCCTTCACTTTGTCCACATTTTTTTGTGTTACAAATGGACTAAATTAATTGTTGTCTTTAAAATTCTACAGAAATTACCCCGAAAATGAATTATTTTACATTTTCAAATTGATTAAATATTAAAATAAATCACCTGTACATAAGTATTCACAGCGCTTCACTTTGTCCACATTTTGTTGTGTTACAAATGGATTAAATTCATTTTTGTCCTCAAAATTCTACACAAATTACCCCATGACAGCGTGAAAATGTTTTTTTAAAATTTTCATCGTATTCAAAAAGACTTGAGGCTGTGAACACTTATATACACGATTTCTTAGTTCCTTTATTTTTATTACATTTGCATATATATATATATTTTTTTTTTACTTTACACATGTCATTATGGGGTATTGTGTGTAGAATTTTGAGGACCAAAAATAATGCATTCCATTTCTGAACAAGGCTGTGACGTAAACAAAATGTGCACAAAGTAAAGCGCTGACAAAATAGATATTCATCTTCTCCTGTATCATTTCCACTAATACTGATTTGGCATCTGGGTTTCACACTTCAACTTTTTCATTTGCAGTAAGAACTTTTCCCCCTTTTTTTTTTAAATTACTGGTGTTATTGTTTGCAGCCAGTTGGGAGCATGAAGTTGTTGATTGACATACTCTGATGTGCTGCTAAGGAGAAGTGTGAGAATATTGTTGACCTTTATTTTGAAGGTGTCACATCCTCGGTGTTTGACGTAGGCGGAGCAGACCAGGAGGGTGAGAAAGAACAGGAAACAACAACAACAAGGATGTTATATCAGCGTATAATTATAATTATAGTCATTGCAACTTGATAATAGTAACAGTAGCAGAAATAATACGGATGATTAATATCACATGATAATATTGACAAACATTATCATCAATACTATCACCACTGTTATACAATAACAATAATAATATATATATGATGTAAATAAAACAATTCAGTGGTAGTGCTTATGTATGTATGTCTGTAAAATTAATGTGATGTATTATTGTTCATTAAGTGTTAATATGAGTCTATTGAATGTTTACACCAAAGGTGTGGCTCCCTCTAGTGGTCATGGCGCACTGACCCCTTGCCTATTGCGCAATATGGCAAAAAACAAAACAAATGCTTACAATTATTTTTTTTAGGGATGTCTGATATCGGCCTGCCGATAATATTGGCCGATAAATGCGTTAAAATGTAATATCGGAAATGATCGGTATCGGTTTTTATTATTATCTGTATCGTTTTTTTTTAAATTAAATCAACATAAAAAACACAAGATATACTTACAATTAATGCACCAACCCAAAAAAACCTCCCTCCTCATTCACACAAAAGGGTTGTTTCTTTCTGTTATTAATATTCTGCTTCCTACATTATATATCAATATATATCAATACAGTCTGCAAGGGATACAGTCCGTAAGCACACATGCTGCTCCACTAATAGTACTAACCTTTAACAGTTCATGTTACTCATTTTCATTAATTACTAGTTTCTATGTAACTGTTTTTATATTGTTTTACTTTCTTTTTTATTCAAGAAAATGTTTTTAATTTATTTATCTTATTTTATTTTATAATTTTTTTTTTTTAAAGTACCTTATCTTCACCATACCTGGTTGTCCAAATTAGGCATAATAATGTGTTAAATCCACGACTGTATATATCGGTTGATATCGGTATCGGTTGACATCGGTATCGGTAATTAAAGAGTTGGACAATATCGGAATATCTGCAAAAAGCCATTATCGGACATCCCTAATTTTTTTCATGTAATTCAACCACAATTATTACCACATTTTTAAAAATATAGTTTTTAACCTGCCGGTTTGAAAGCATCTGTACTAAAATCTGTAAGTCTACTTTATATCTAATAAGGCTGTCAAAATGATTTCTTATTTGAAACAATTCTTAATCGATTCCAACAAATCAATAATAATAAAAATAAACATATTTATATGTATATATTCATATTTATGGGGAATTCCCATTGAAATGAAAGGGGGTATTCACATTTCTCACCCGACTGGAAGCGTTCCAGCGCCCACACCCTCCACTCATCCCAGTGAAGGTGAAGCCAAAGAGAAGTGTCGGTGATTTAGCATCCTCATTTACACCAAAAAAGTAGACACAGTGTTCCAAGAAAAGTGATCCTCCTCCTATTTCTTCACATAAGTGAATGGTGTCGTAGAATTTCTGACCTTTTGACCTATATTTCGTGTCTTTTAAGAATGTCCGCTCATTTTCAATACTCTTGTATTTTGTGCCATTGAATGGACCAGTTGTGGGACAAAAGTGAATATTAAGTCGTGCCAACCTGTCTACAGAATGTGTTGACTGTCTAAAGGATTCGAGTTGTTATGGAACAGTTAGGAAAAACAACAAGACATTGACGCACTCGATAAGGAACAATGATGCACAACAGACATATAAAAAATGGCAGAAGGCCGGAACTCGACAGTGATTTTGGCTTGTGTGTGTCTTGTTTGCTCCGGAGTAACATGTGGTCTGTCTGCACGGCCAACTTAATTCAACCTGCACTTCTGATAATGGGTAAATACATTTGTTGTACTAAACTACTTTTGTTGCCTGTTTAAGCTTCGGACAATCCACTACGATGGGAAAGCACACATTGAGCAAGTTTTCTCGGTGATGAGCATCAAGAAAACAAAGATACGCTCAAACACTGAAATGGTCTGCCAATCAAGATGTGACAGCTGATATCGACGCACTTGTGACAGATTCAAGATGCCAAACACTTCAAAAGATGCACCTCCGTGAAGTTCTGCGAAAACTATTGTTTACTGTGGAAATGTAACGAAAGTACACAGTGTGTGTACTTAAGTTCATACTTATGATTTGTTGAAGTTCTTCATGCACAACTAGTATATTCCTATCAAAACACAGAGATGTCTGCCAGGCAGGGAGTTACTCACCACAATAGTTACTCACCACAATAGTTACTACCTCAGTTAGCACAGGATTAATACGTGGAAATGACAAATGAGGTATTTGATACCCAGAAGACGTTTTATTAATAGGCCTGGTGCGCTTGCAATTCCGCACATTTCTCTTTCGTCTAATACGAGACGAACCGGCCAACGAACCCCCACATAAGACTGTAAAGACCCTCTCCATCAAAGAAGAGGATGTACGCCGGCAGTTCTTGAAGCTGAATATGCGGAAGGCCCCCGGGCCGGATGGTGTCTCTCCCTCCACTCTCAGACACTGTGCGGACCAGCTGGCTCCTGTCTTCACTGACATTTTTAACACCTCTCTGGAGCTATGCCGCGTGCCGTCCTGCTTTAAGACCTCTACCATTGTCCCTGTCCCCAAGAAAGCACGGATCACAGGACTAAATGACTACAGGCCGGTCGCGCTGTGGTCATGAAGTCCTTTGAGCGCTTGGTCCTGCCCCACCTCAAGGACATCGCCGCCCCCCTCCTGGACCCACTGCAGTTCGCCTACAGAGCCAACAGGTCTGTGGATGATGCAGTGAACCTGGCCCTCCACTTCATCCTGGAGCATCTGGACTCCCTAGGAACCTACGCTAGGATCCTGTTTGTGGACTTCAGCTCTGCCTTCAACACCATCCTCCCTGGACTGCTACGAGACAAGCTCTACCAGCTCAGCGTGCCCGACTCCCTCTGCAGTTGGATTAATGACTTCCTGACAGACCGAAGACAGCACGTACAGCTGGGGAAGATTGTCTCGGACAGTCGAACCACAAACACTGGTACTCCTCAGGGCTGTGTACCCTCCCCCTGGCTCTTCTCCCTGTCTACAAACTGCTGCACCTCCAGTCACCAATCCGTAAAACGGCTCAAGTTTGCGGATGACACCACCCTCATCGGGCTCATCTGGAATGGCGATGAGTCCGCCTACAGGAGAGAGGTGGACCGGCTGACGTCCTGGTGCAGCCTCAACAACCTGGAGCTGAACGCCCAGAAAACAGTGGAGATGATCATGGACTTCAGGAAAGTCAGAGCCCCACCATCCCCCCTCACCCTGATTGACTCTCCCACCCCCGTCCCCATTGTGGACTCCTTCCGTTTCTTGGGCACCACCATCACCCAGGACCTCAAGTGGGAGCCGACCATCAGCTCCCTCATCAAGAAGGCCCAGCAGAGGATGTACTTCCTGCGGCAGCTGAGGAAACTTAAGGTGCCGACCGAGATGCTGGTGCAGTTTTACTCAGCCATCATGGAGTCCATCCTGACCTCCTCCATCACAGTGTGGTTCCCCGGCGCCACAGTCCAGGATAAGAATAGACTGCAGCGCATCGTACGTGCTGCTGAGAAGGTGATTGGCTGCAAGCTCCCATCCCTCCAGGACTTGTTCTCCTCCAGGACCAGGAGGCGTGTGGGTGGGATCACAGCTGACTCTTCTCACCCTGGACACACGCTATTCTCCCCTCTCCCCTCAGGCAGGAGACTACGCTCCATCCAGACCCACACCTCCCGCCACCTGAACAGTTTTTTCCCCTCGGCCATCAGGCAAATGAACAATAACTCCTTTCGCGCCGATGAGGGTACTTTAAGTTCGGAACATTTCGTGTTACCATGGCGATGCTATTCACGAACAAAAAAAAGAATGGGCCAAATGAATGGGTACGCACCTTCGTCTAATACGAGACAAACCGGCCAACGAACCCCCACATATGTTATACCGTCGGAAAGGTTTCGTTTGCGCCGATAAGGGTACTTTAAGTTAAGAACATTTCGTGTTACTATGACGACGCTATTCACGAACAAAAAAAAAAATGGTTCAATTGAATGGGTACGCACCTTTCGTCTAATACGAGACGAACTGGCCAACAAAACCCCACACATGTTATACCGTCGGAAAGGTCTCGTTCGCGCCGATGAGGGTACTTTAAGTTCGGAACATTTTGTGTTACCATGGCGATGCTATTCACGAACAAAAAAAAAAATGAGCCAATTGAACGGGTACGCACCTTTCGTCTAATACGTGACAAACCGGGCAACGAACCCCCAAATATGTTATACCGTCGGAAAGGTCTCTTTCGCGCCAATGGGGGTACTTTAAGTTCGGAACATTTCGTGTTACCATAGCGACGCCATTCACGAATAAAAAAAAAATGGGCCAATTGAATGGGTACGCACCTTCGTCTAATACGTGACAAACCGGGCAACAAACACCCACATATGTTATACTGTCGGAAAGGTCTCTTTCACGCCAATGGGGCTACTTTAAGTTCGGAACATTTCATGTTACTATGACGACACTATTCACGAACAAAAAAAAAAATGGTCCAATTGAATGGGTACGCACCTTTCGTCTAATACGAGACGAACTGGCCAACGAACCCCCACACGTTATACCGTCGGAAAGGTCTCGTTCGCGCCGATGAGGGTACTCTAAGTTCGGAACATTTTGTGTTACCATGGCGATGCTATTCACGAACAAAAAAAAAAATGAGCCAATTGAACGGGTACGCACCTTTCGTCTAATACGTGACAAACCGGGCAACGAACCCCCACACATGTTATACCGTCGGAAAGGTCTCTTTCGCGCCAATGGGGGTACTTTAAGTTCGGAACATTTTGTGTTACCATAGCGACGCTATTCACGAATAAAAAAAAAATGGGCCAATTGAATGGGTACGCACCTTTCGTCTAATATGAGACGAACCGGCCAACGAACCCCCACATATGTTATACCATCAGAAAGGTGTCGTTCGCGCCAATGGGGCTACTTTAAGTTAGGAACATTTCGTGTTACCATGGTGACGCTATTCCGAAAACTAACCGCTATGGGCCAATTGAATGGGTACGCACCTTTACAATGGCGAATATGTCTCTAATTACACAGCCATACACCTTACAGTCATATAACTTAGTATGTGACACGTGCTAACCGTTAGCATGCTAAAATTAAAGTGCAAGCTTTTTGAGCTAATTTTGCGACCGTTTACTCTACAGTCATTTAACCTGGTATGTGACACTTGTTAACTGTTAGCATGCTAACATTAAAGTGCTAACTTTTATTTTGCAAATTTTACACAGTTTTCTCTAATTCAACAGCCATACACCTTGGAGTCATATGACTTGGTATGTGACACAAGCTAACTGTTAGCATGCTAGCAAGCTAACCTAAGCATGGCAACGTTTCCAGCTAATATTAAAAAAAAAAATTATCTACTGCTGCAGCCATACAGTCATATCACTTGTTATATGAAACATGGTAACTTTAACACACATGCTAAATGTTAGCATTTTCATGTGAGCATGCTAATGGTTTAGGCTAGCTCTGAAGCTCAATTTGTACAGTTACACCTAAAACTGACGGCTTAGGACACTTGGCATCCTCTTCAAAGGACGGCAACCCCCGGCCAGAGACCCAGGGCACAGATAGCAGGCCCATCAAAAATTTCTGCGGGAATATTCTAGTTTATTATTAACTTTGTTCAATCCGAGATGGACTGAGACTGACAGTTGAATTGCTTTGCAAACACACAGAGACAAAGTCTAAGTTCATGGTCTTTGTCATGGTGTTTTTGCAGCTGTACCAGTTTTCCCCCTCAAAATGTTTTGTCAAGAGGATTATTTGTACACTTTCAGAATGTGCTTGTTCCATTTGGGACCAAAGTAAAACAAAGAAAAAACAATCTGAAGTTGTCGTAGTTATAGTTTTAAGTTATCGATTCTACCAGTCCGGGAAAATATTTTGAGAGTTTGACACCACTGGTCTTGAGCAACAACAATAATAATAACAATAATAAATTGTGTGTCTTTAATGACTTCATCAGAATGTAATTTGGCAAAATGCTGTGATTGACATTTTACAGAACAGGCCTTCTGCGCTAAAATGAGTCATGTCCAAGGTTAAGTTTTTTCTGGCTCAGTCAAATTCACTGCGTCCGTGGCATCCCTGACTAGTTTATAGGTATGTAGAGAATACTCACCCCAGTGGCATCCCTGACTAGTTTATAGGTATGTACAGAATACTCACACCAGTGGCATCCCTGACTAGTTTATAGGTATGTAGAGAATACTCACCCCAGTGGCATCCCTGACTAGTTTATAGGTATGTAGAGAATACTCACCCCAGTGGCATCCCTGACTAGTTTATAGGTATGTAGAGAATACTCACACCAGTGGCATCCCTGACATCGAAGGGCGATGAGTCCGCCTACAGGAGAGAGGTGGACCTGGTGCAGCCTCAACAACCTGGAGCTGAACGCCCAGAAAACAGTGGAGATGATCATGGACTTCAGGAAAGTCACAGCCCCACCATCCCCCCTCACCCTGATTGACTCTCCCACCCCCGTCCCCATTGTGGACTCCTTCTGTTTCTTGGGCACCACCATCACCCAGGACCTCAAGTGGGAGCTGATCCTCAGCTCCCTCATCAAGAAGGCCCAGCAGAGGATGTACTTCCTGCGGCAGCTGAGGAAACTTAAGGTGCCGACCGAGATGCTGGTGCAGTTTTACTCAGCCATCATAGAGTCCATCCTGACCTCCTCCATCACAGTGTGGTTCCCCGGCGCCACAGTCCAGGATAAGAATAGACTGCAGCGCATCGTACGTGCTGCGGAGAAGGTGATTGGCTGCAAGCTCCCATCCCTCCAGGACTTGTTCTCCTCCAGGACCAGGAGGCGTGTGGGTGGGATCACAGCTGACTCTTCTCACCCTGGACACACACTATTCTCCCCTCTCCCCTCAGGCAGGAGACTACGCTCCATCCAGACCCACACCTCCCGCCACCTGAACAGTTTTTTCCCCTCGGCCATCAGGCAAATGAACAAGAACTCCTAACAGCAGCTCCTTGAATTCCTTAAATCCCTTCTAAGTCTATCTGATAGCTCAGTCACAGCTCTTTTTATACCAAACATGTGTTACATGTGTTTTATGTCGCACGTTTGCACCAAGAAAAATTCCTAGTTTGTGAACCCGTTCTCAAACAATGGCAATAAAACTATTCTGATTCTGACTAGTTTATAGGTATGTACAGAATACTCACACAAGTGGCATCCCTGACTAGTTTATAGGTATGTAGAGAATAATCACACCAGTGGCATACCTGACTAGTTTATACGTATGTACAGAATACTCACACCAGTGGCATCCCTGACTAGTTTATAGGTATGTACAGAATACTCACACCAGTGGCATCCCTGACTAGTTTATATGTATGTAGAGAATACTCACACCAGTGGCATCCCTGACTAGTTTATAGGTATGTAGAGAATACTCACACCAGTGGCATCCCTGACTAGTTTATAGGTATGTACAGAATACTCACCCCAGTGGCATCCCTGACTAGTTTATAGGTATGTAGAGAATACTCACACCAGTGGCATCCCTGACTAGTTTATAGGTATGTAGAGAATACTCACCCCAGTGGCATCCCTGACTAGTTTATACGCATGTAGAGAATACTCACACCAGTGGCATCCCTGACTAGTTTATAGGTATGTAGAGAATACTCAAACCAGTGGCATCCCTGATTAGTCTAGACGTATGTAGAGAATAATCATACCAGTGGCATCCCTGACTAGTTTATACGTATGTAGAGAATAATCACACCAGTGGCATCCCTGACTAGTTTATAGGTATGTAGAGAATACTCACACCAGTGGCATCCCTGACTAGTTTATAGGTATGTACAGAATACTCACACCAGTGGCATCCCTGACTAGTTTATAGGTATGTACAGAATACTCACACCAGTGGCCCACATTGTGGAATTGTTGACAGAGAGACGGAGTGAAGAGACTACACGGACACATTTCTGGAAGGCGCAAAAGGGTTCGTTTTTTAGTTGAAGGTGTTGAAACCGTTTTTAGTCTGCAATGGAAGGCTCTGCGCCTCCCGGAACTTCTCCATGATCTCGTCGAACGTGCGGCCCTTGGTCTCGGGAAGTCGGAACCAGGTAAAAGTGAAGCCGACCAGAGCCACGACCATGAAGATGAGGTAGGTGTATCCGCCAATGAGTTGCTGTGTGGAAGAGACAATCTCGCATTTCAATCATGACAAAAGGGACGAATCCTCGGTTGTCACGTTGTGTAAATGGTAAATAAAAAGAGAATACAACAAATCCTTTATATATAATCCTTATATTCAATTGAATAGACTGCAAAGACAAGATATTTCATGTTCACACTGAGAAACGTTCTTATTTTTTGCAAATAACCATTAACTTAAAAATTAATGGCAGCAACACATTGCAAAAACGGCATTTTTACCACTGTGTTACATGGCCTTTCCTTTTAACAACACTCAGTAAAGGTTTGGGAACTGAGGAGACACATTTTGGAAGTGGAATTATTTCCCATTCTTGCTTGATGTACAGCTTAAGTTGTTCAACACATTTCACCCACCTTGCTCCTGATGGGTTTCACCATCAGTATGTGAATGTGTGTGTGTGAATGGGTGAACGTGACATAAAGCGTTTCATTCCAGGTATAGTAAAGCGCTATACAAATACAGACCATGTGGTTCACATCCACAGGAACCACATGGGTTAGCCTACTCTATACAGTATTTACAACCTTACTAGTGTTCACTTCACAGCCACAGATGGTTCATCTACTTATTGACATTATTTCCACATTACCATGTCTGTTTCAGTCACTATGTTATTTAGTCACTACAGTAATGTGTTCACATCCACAGGAACCACATGGGTTAGTCTACTCTATACAGTATTTACAACCTTACTAGTGTTCACTTCACAGCCACAGATGGTTCATCTACTTATTGAAATTATTTCCACATTACCATGTCTGTTTCAGTCACTATGTTATTTAGTCACTACAGTAATGTGTTCACATCCACAGGAACCACATGGGTTAGTCTACTCTATACAGTATTTACAACCTTACTAGTGTTCACTTCACAGCCACAGATGGTTCATCTACTTATTGACATTATTTCCACATTACCATGTCTGTTTCAGTCACTATGTTATTTAGTCAGTACAGTAATTGTGTTCACATCCACAGGAACCACATGGGTTAGTCTACTCTATACAGTATCTACAACCGTACTAGTGTTCACTTCACAGCCACAGATGGTTCATCTAGTTATTGACATTATTTACACATTACTTTGTCTGTTTCAGTCACTATGTTATTTAGTCACTACAGTAATGTGTTCACATCCACAGGAACCACATGGATTAGTCTACTCTATACAGTATCTACAACCGTACTAGTGTTCACTTCAGAGCCACAGATGGTTCATCTACTTATTGACATTATTTACACATGACTTTGTCTGTTTCAGTCACTATGTTATTTAGTCACTACAGTAATGTGTTCACATCCACAGGAACCACATGGGTTAGTCTACTCTATACAGTATCTACAACCGTACTAGTGTTCACTTCACTGCCACAGATGGTTCATCTAGTTATTGACATTATTTACACATGACTTTGTCTGTTTCAGTCACTATGTTATTTAGTCACTACAGTAATGTGTTCACATCCACAGGAACCACATGGGTTAGCCTACTCTATACAGTATTTACAACCTTACTAGTGTTCACTTCACATCCACAGATGGTTCATCTAGTTATTGACATTTCCACATTACTACGTCTGTTTCAGTCACTATGTTATTTAGTCACTACAGTAATGTGTTCACATCCACAGGAACCACATGGGTTAGCCTACTCTATACAGTATCTACAACCTTACTAGTGTTCACTTCACAGCCACAGATGGTTCATCTAGTTATTGACATTATTTACACATTACTATGTCTGTTTCAGTCACTATGTTATTTAGTCACTACAGTAATGTGTTCACATCCACAGGAACCACATGGGTTAGCCTACTCTATACAGTATCTACAACCTTACTAGTGTTCACTTCACAGCCACAGATGGTTCATCTAGTTATTGACATTATTTACACATTACTATGTCTGTTTCAGTCACTATGTTATTTAGTCACTACAGTAATGTGTTCACATCCACAGGAACCACATGGGTTAGCCTACTCTATACATGTGTATATATTTAAATTCCAATTAGAATGAATCCCATCCCATTTGAGCCTCCATAATACTATGCAGCCAAACTGATACGTGCCACAACAAAGAGGGGAGTAGAAACTCACCAAGACGGGAGGAAAGAGGAGCGCCAGGACAAACTTCCCCCCCCAGTTCAACATGCTGGCGAAGGCCATGGCGAGGGGTCTGCCAGGCTGATCGAACAGCTCGGCAGCGATGAACCAGGAGATTGGGCCGGGACCCAGCTCGTAGGCTGAGATCAGGCAGAACACCAGCAGGACCTGCAGGGTCGCCATCTCTGGGACCAGGTGCTGGACAGTTGAAAAAACATGTTTTTTTTAGGGGTGTAACAATTTGTTTTAACAACAAACTTGTGGTTTCTGATACGATTCAGGATGGATTACATTATTTTTGGAACGATCCGATCCGAAACGATTCAGGGAGTTGAAATCGATTCAGTAACTTTTTAGCAAACAGCTAAAATAAATATTGGATGCTGGATACTGGACAGGTGAAGTTTCCAAAATTCTGTTAGTTCTTGTAAGGGAATGATGTATGAATGACCACATGGGTTAGTCTACTCTATACAGTATCTACAACCTTACTAGTGTTCACTTCACAGCCACAGATGGTTCATCTACTTATTGACATTATTTCCACATTACTATGTCTGTTTCAGTCACTATGTTATTTAGTCACTACAGTAATGTGTTCACATCCACAGGAACCACATGGGTTAGCCTACTCTATACAGTATCTACAACCGTACTAGTGTTCACTTCACAGCCACAGATGGTTCATCTACTTATTGACATTATTTACACACTAATTTGTCTGTTTCAGTCACTATGTTATTTAGTCACTACAGTAATGTGTTCACATCCACAGGAACCACATGGGTTAGCCTACTCTATACAGTATCTACAACCGTACTAGTGTTCACTTCACAGCCACAGATGGTTCATTTACTTATTGACATTATTTCCACATTACTATGTCTGTTTTAGACACTATGTTATTTAGTCACTACAGTAATGTGTTCACATCCACAGGAACCACATGGGTTAGCCTACTCTATACAGTATCTACAACCGTACTAGTGTTCACTTCACAGCCACAGATGGTTCATCTAGTTATTGACATTATTTACACATGACTTTGTCTGTTTCAGTTACTATGTTATTTAGTCACTACAGTAATGTGTTCACATCCACAGGAACCACATGGGTTAGCCTACTCTATACAGTATCTACAACCGTACTAGTGTTCACTTCACAGCCACAGATGGTTCATTTACTTATTGACATTATTTCCACATTACTATGTCTGTTTCAGTTACTATGTTATTTAGTCACTACAGTAATGTGTTCACATTACTGTACGGGGCGGTATAGCTCGGTTGGTAGAGCGGCCGTGCCAGCAACTTGAGGGTTGCAGGTTTGATCCCCGCTTCCGCCATCCTAGTCACTGCCGTTGTGTCCTTGGGCAAGACACTTTACCCACCTGCTCCTAGTGCCACCCACACTGGTTTAAATGTAACTTAGATATTGGGTTTCACAATGTAAAGCGCTTTGAGTCACTTGAGAAAAAGCGCTATATAAATGTAATTCACTTCACTTCACATCCACAGGAACCACATGGGTTAGTCTACTCTATACAGTATCTACAACCTTACTAGTGTTCACTTCACAGCCACAGATGGTTCATCTACTTATTGACATTATTTACACATGACTTTGGCATTTTTGCTTTGATGGCTCTGACATGAGCCTTCCTGGCAAATTTCTGAGCAGCTTGCATTTTCCTTTTTGGTAACACTTTTGTATGGGTAACATATTCCCAAAATGACTTCTCCTTGGCTTGTGTTCCGGAAGTCGGTGCAATGCTGTAACCTGCTTTGCCGTCAAATCTGTCGTGTCTTTTGTGGTTTGAAGTTGTGTTGTGGCTTTATATCACTGTGTTGTGTTTGTTGTGGCTTTTGCAATGGTGCTGTAGCTGAAAGTTTTTGCGTTGTGTTGTAACCAGATCAGAACCATATCCATATTTAAGTGTTACTTCTTTCTAAACTCCTATAGTCATATTTTCATCAGCTAATGTCTCGTCTGGTACAAAGTGCTTGCATTCGAGTGTCCTTGATGAGAGTCAGAGTGTTGAATATTCTCTCTGTTGAGACTGCCATAACATTCCTAAGATAAGAAGCACAGCGCGGTGCTAGACTGGGGGAATAGCAGGTGGGGAGGAGAAGGAGGAGAGCACAGCACTTCCGTGGGTTGGAGGGGAGACCGATCTAGACTGGGCGAGGGAACGCTGGTGTGCTGGGTTGGTCTCACGTTTGTCCTCAAAGCTTTGACAATAAACTACAAAATACCAACTACTGCCTGGTGATTGAACATAAACATCAGCTTATGTGCCATTTAAGAATTCGGGAATGACCAACAGCTTAGAATCCCTCGGAGGAAGAGCTGGTCAACGCAACAGTTGTAATTTATGATATTGTTTTGTGACTTTTTTTTTTTTAACCACATTTTAGGGCATTGTGTTCAAATCCCAAGTTTTTTGACTGTCAAAAGTTGTTAGAGGGCAGTGAAGGCAGTAAATACTCCTAGCTGCTGCTTGTCCAAAATGAATGTCACGGCCCGAGTGCAGTGAAGTGTGCACTGCGCTGGGCGCATCTTCGGGAGTCCGGCTGCAATCAACCGCCAGCAATCAGCGCACCTGTCACTGCTCAGAGGACCTGCCTTCATAAGCCTGCACAACCTGCTATCCCGCGCCAGAACGTAGCCATCTGTTCCAGTACAGTAAGCTGACTAATCGAGCTCAATGCATACTCTCTCTGTGTTTCTTCTCCTTGGTGTTGACTGGTCTCGCGTTCCCCCTTGTCGTCTTCCAGCTGCCCAGCTCCGTTCCCACGTCACGAGCTGTGTGTCTCGTCTCCCCGTAACCCCTCTGCTTCCCTGACTGCCCCTTGGATCTCAACCTCCCGCCTGGACACGGACCTTCGACGCCCCGCTATAGCCCCAACTTCCTGCTCGTCTCACTGACCTTCGAGCCCGCCTTTCCCCTCGGGGACTTCCGCCTCTCGCTCAACACTCGGGTAACACACAACAGTTAATTCTACACACAGTCTCACATTCCATTCTATTGTGTATATAATTATTATAATAAATAGAGCTAAAACGACGCCCCTCCTGTCTGTGCCGTCTCCTTCCCTCTGTACACACAACACTGTCCTTTCAAACCATTTTCCTCAGACGTTTGGGATATTGCTTGAAGAAGAAGTGAAAGTGAAACGGTCTTACCACTACAGAATCCACCACAGTCAAGAGCACGTTGCACATGGCGATGCAGATGAAACCAGTCAGGAGCAGCTTCCTTCTCCCGGCCTTTTCCATCAGGAAAAACTGAAGATTTGGAGAAAATGAGACACACCAGGTGACTCCTCGTGGTTCATTGCAGATTTGGGAGAAATAGACGTCAACTCACCGCCACCAAAGTGAAAAAGACGTTGACGGCCCCCACACCCAGAGTCAGGTACTTGGCCTCGTCGAACTTGGCTTGGAACATTGTGGTGGAATAATTGACGATCTGTAACGAAAGGCAAGAATTCACTCGTCAAATATCGGAGCAATCTGAAATTGTACGTTGCCAAACATTCTTTGTTTGTTTTGATTCTTAATTGTATGAGCCTTTTGATATTCTTCATTTTCAAAACCAATAGTTTTTGGATTTTCTTCAAGAAAAAACAAAAACAGACACTGAAAATTTAGATACCGTATTTCCTTGAATAGCCGCAGGGGCGCTAATTAATTTAAAACCTCTTCTCACTCCTGCGCTTACCAAAAGCATGCGGGATGGGCAAGCATGCGCTAATTATTTTAAAACCTTTTTTCACTCCGGCGTTTGCCTTATCATGAAAAGCACATTTAATAAAAAAACTTTATTATGGTCTTACCTTTACTTATAAATGATGTCCATCTGCAGCTGCTTCTGATCAAAGGCAGTCTTCCTTATCTTTCTTCAGTTTTAAAAGTCTCTGGAGATATTCCTTTAATTATTACCTCCTGCTTCGATTGAAAGTCCAGTTTAGAAAACTGTTTTATTTTAGATATGTAATCCTCCATGGTAAAAGTGCAAGCAAACGATCGCGGCTCACGCATGCTGCTTGTTGTCTTCTTCTGCAGCACCGGTCTTCTGCAGTACTGGTAGTCGCAAGAAGGATCACTAGCGCCCTCTACCACCAGGAGGCGGGAGTCATTTAATGACTCATATTTGACCCGGCGGAAGTGCCAAGCATGCCCTAATTATTTTGCGAAACGAGTTTGACCCGGCTGTAATTCTAGGCAGGCGAATACTATATTCCCGGCGGCAATTCAAGGAAATAAGGTATCCCCTCTGGGATTAATAAAGTATTTTTGATTCTGATTCTGTATTACTAGTGTCAATGATGAAATATTGATACTGCCGATACCAGATCTTTCTGCTCTAATATCAATACTCAAATCAAAATATCGATACTGTTGATACTTAAGTCCAGGGGGTCCAAACATTTTCCACCAAGGGCCGCATACTGTAAGGTCAAAGTATGCGGCAGCCATTTTGATATTTTTTCATTAAAAACAATTCTAAAAACAGATATTGTGTCAGCTTTGTATTGTAAGTGATTAAGTACATTATTATTAATTATTAGTTAGAACATTTCAGCCTTTTCTCATTACATACAGATTTTTTTTCGCTCGTTTTTTCTTAGAGTTTGTATGTTGTTTTCTTTCCCCCATGTAAGAATAGAATAACAATTATGTTGTGTAACTGCATAACCGAGTGTGTCAAAAATATTAATGTTCAGTTACATATTTAACAGTGTTTATTATGATTGTTGTAATTTTTTAGATTAGTTCATGAGTTAGTATTATTTAATTTTTTTAAGTAACTAATAAAACTTTATTTATATTTCAAGTATATTCTTTTTTTATTTTGTGTCTAAACTTTTTGCACCAAGGGCTAAAATGTCAATTATGTAGAGGCCATTCGATTTTTTTTGGATTTTTATTTAACCCCCCAGATATTATATATATTCAAAGACAAAAGGTGACTAAGTGTATTATTTTATTATTATTATTTATTTTTTAGGTGACTAAGTGTATTATTATTAATTATTAGTATACTTGCTTTTTTTCTTACGATTTTCCTGTTGTTTTTTTAGACAGATATTTGAAAATACACACCTATAACATTTTAGCAGACAAGTTAGGTATATTTGGACAAAGTATCACTATCGGTTCGGTATCGCCAATACCAGCCTGAATTTTACTTGGGATCGGAAAGAAAATAAGTGGTATCGCACCTCGCTAGTGTCAACATTTCAACCTTTTCTCATTGCACTACACCTGTTTGCTATTACTTTTCACTTATGATTTTTTTTAGCAATACTATTTTTCTATTGCCCCTGTAATTTGGCAAAAGTTAAAATACTTGCCCTCTTCCGTCTTAATCTTCTACGCGCAATAATTCGGTTCAGGAAATGTTGCACAAAATCCTTGAAATTGCCACAAATGCGCCGGTACGGAGACCGACTAGTTGAAGCCATATTGACTTCTGTAAGCACTGCAGTGCCTGCGACGTCACAAACGCATGCGGGTCAGCTTGCATTCACGCCAGAATGCAAGCTTTTGGTAATGTAAACAGCCACTAAAAAGTTCGGATTTGACAAAACAAAATGCGAATTGGGGTGTGAACGTAGCCTTAGTGTCACTTTTCCTTCACCGATGTACTTACCGTATTTTTCGGACTATAAGGCGCACTTAAAATCCTTTCATTTACTCAAAACTCGAGAGTGCGCTGGTGCGCCTAACGTGCGGAATAATTCTGGTTGTGCTGGCCGACCTCGAAGCTATTTTATTTGGTACATGGTGTAATGATAAGTGTGACGAGTAGATGGCAGTCACACACAAGAGATACGTCTAGACTGCAATATGACGCCAGTAAACTACACCAAAACTGTAAATGTTCCATTGAAAATATACAACATTGCACATGGCGCTCAAAAATATGTCAAAATGTTTTTAGTACGACTTTGGTAAGCTACGAAGCCACACCGCTTGATGGATTGTCGGCGCATTAAACATAGGAGTATTATTATGGTGTGTGTGTATAAGGACCGCAAAATGGCACCTATTAGCAGACGTAATATCTGGTGTTTTGTTTCACAATATTATGCAAAAGCAACTTTTCTTACCTTCTGGTACCTGCTGATCTGTATTTGAGATCTGCATAAGTCCTGAAAATGTGCGTGCATCCGCCATTGCAGTCCGTGCGACGCCATAGTAATAAGCTTCTTCCTTTTCTCTATCTTCTTGTTTTATGTGACATTCATGTTGCCATTTCTAATATAAAGTAGTGTAAAGTTCTTACTTATATCTGTCAGTAAACTCACCATGAAAGCACTAAAACATACCGGTGTAGTGAGTTTACATTGTTCACCCAAGGAACCTTAGGTATTAGAGAGTTCCGGTCGGACGGTTTTTCACGGGACACATTTCGGGCGTTGTTGTTGCACTAGTGAGCCACGGATGAGGAGATGCTGCTTCGTTATTGATTGAAGTAAAGTCTGAATGTCATTAAAACAGTTAGCGCCATCTTGTGACACTTCTTCCACTCCCGTCCTTGCACGCTACACCGCTACAACAAAGATGACGGGGAGAAGACGCTGTCCAAGTGGAGGCACGTAAATAAGACCACCTACAAAATGTGCCGCAAATAATGTGCCGTTGTTGAGTGTCGGTGCTGTCGAGAGCTTGGCAGAGTAACTGTGTAATACTCTTCCATATCAGTAGGTGGCAGCAGGTAGCTAATTGCTTTGTAGATGTGGGAAACAGCGGGAGGCAGGGTGCAGGTAAAAAGGTGTCTAACGCTTGAACCAAAAATAAACAAAAGGCGAGTGCTGCTAAGAAAATGAATTGAAGCTTAGGTAAGGCTATGCAGAACCAAACTAAAACTGAACTGGCTGCAAAGTAAACAAAAACAGAATACTGGACAACAGCAAAGACTTACAGCGTGTGGAGCAGGGATGGCGTCCACAAAGTACATCCGTACATGACATGACAATCCACAGTGTCCCCACAAAGAAGGATAAAAACAACTGAAATAGTCTTGATTGCAAAAACAAAGCCGGTGTGGGGAATATCGCTCAAAAGAAGACATGAAACTGCTACTGGAAAATACCAACAATAGAGAAAAAGCCACCAAAATAGGAGCGCAAGACAAGAAGTAAAACACTAAAAACTGAATAAGTCAGGGTGTGATGTGACAGGTGGTGACAGTACACCTACTTTGAGACAAGAGCTATTTTGATGCATGCTTGGTTATGCTTTAAAGTCGTATCCAACAATTGCGACAACGACTTTTTACTGTCAATATCGGCTACTGAGTTTTCTGCTAGTGATGTGCCTCGGGATTTTGTCAATGAAAAAAATGTGCCTTGGCTCAGAAAAGGTTGAAAAACACTGATGTAGACCACAAGGAAAGGTTGAAAAACACTGATGTAGACCACAAGGAAAGGTTGAAAAACACTGATGTAGACCACAAGGAAAGGTTGAAAAACACTGATGTAGACCACAAGGAAAGGTTGAAAAACACTGATGTAGACCACAAGGAAAGGTTGAAAAACACTGATGTAGACCACAAGGAAAGGTTGAAAAACACTGATGTAGACCACAAGGAAAGGTTGAAAAACACTGATGTAGACCACAAGGAAAGGTTGAAAAACACTGATGTAGACCACAAGGAAAGGTTGAAAAACACTGATGTAGACCACAAGGAAAGGTTGAAAAACACTGATGTAGACCACAAGGAAAGGTTGAAAAACACTGATGTAGACCACAAGGAAAGGTTGAAAAATACTGATGTAGACCACAAGGAAAGGTTGAAAAACACTGATGTAGACCACAAGGAAAGGTTGAAAAACACTGATGTAGACCACAAGGAAAGGTTGAAAAATACTGATGTAGACCACAAGGAAAGGTTGAAAAACACTGATGTAGACCACAAGGAAAGGTTGAAAAACACTGATGTAGACCACAAGGAAAGGTTGAAAAATACTGATGTAGACCACAAGGAAAGGTTGAAAAACACTGATGTAGACCACAAGGAAAGGTTGAAAAACACTGATGTAGACCACAAGGAAAGGTTGAAAAACACTGATGTAGACCACAAGGAAGTGTTTTACATGTAGTAAGAATATATAATATGACCCCTTTATGAAAATAGACCTGAATAGACCCGCTCACCGGCAGTGCGCCTTTTAATCCGGTACCACACTAAAGTTACAGGAGAATTTGTTATTTTTCCACTAAAAAAACAAATCCTGGATGTTAGAATAATTACTGTATGTATAAGTTATCACACAACTCTTACGCTTAAAGGCCGTTGCTATAGTTATTATCAATTGTGCTGAAGTTGTACTTTTCTATCTGTGCAAAGCGAGTCGTCTCGTATCAGTGTTTTCAGACCCTGAATCGGCCTGCTGACTGCCAAGGGCGAACATCGAGTGCCGTGACGCAGACAGAGCAGAGACGGGGCGATATCACGGGTGTCAGCACATCTGCATTTCATTAATAGTCATATATTGTGTCGAACTGGGGCTGCTGAGATGACCCCCCTTCCTTCAGAAGCAGCCTCAGTGATGTAACCAGGGACATCCCAAATAAATAGAGGAGCATGTGGGCTGTACCTTAGAGCGTAGGTTGTTTCTGTAACTAGAGTACAGCGCAAACGTCTCTCCTCATTGAGCAAAATTGAACCCTGTCTCTGCATGATTCCTTGCTTCTTGTCTGTTTAATAGACGTCATCAGTGTTTGAACCTGACACTAGAACAGTTTCCCATTAGTCTGTTTTAGTACAAAACATGCATCCAATTAAATAGACAACATTTTCGCCCCATGTTAGGATGAGTTAATCCTGGTTAAATATGATGAAGATGAGCACGCACCGCGTTGAACCCGGACAGCTGGCTGCTCAAGTTGACAAAGAGGACGATGATGATGGGCTGCCTGTAACTTCTCTTCTTGATGAAGTCGTAGACGGAGACACGGTGCTGGATGTGTGCGGCTTCTGCTTTCATCTCCTCCAGCTCGGCCAGCACCCGCTCAGGGTTCCCCCTCAGCTTGAGTAGCGCTGTTGGGATTAAGAGGGAATTCATACGCAAAGTCTGTTAAAGGCCTATTGAAAGCCACTACTAGCGACCACTCAGTCTAATAGTTTATATATCAATGATGACATCTTAACATTGCAACACATGCCAATACGGCCGGGTTAACTTATAAAGTGACATTTTAAAATTCCCGCCACACTTCCGGTTGAAAAACTCCTTTGGATATGATTTATGCGCGTGACGTCAGAAAATCCACGGAAGTGGTTGGACCCCATCGGACCCGATAGAAAAGCCTCTTGTTTTCTTCGACAAAATTCCACAGTATTCTGGACATCTGTGTTGGTGAATCTTTTGCAATTTGTTTAATGAACAATGGAGGCTGCAAAGAAGAACGTTGTAGGTGGGATCGATCGGTGTCTTAGCGGCTAAGTACAATACTTACAGCAACACAACAAGGACTACTTACTTAGAAGACGCCTAGCCGATGCTTGCCGCCAAACCCACAGATGAAGTCCTTCGTCGCGCCGTTGATCGCTGGAACGCAGGTGAGCACGGCTGTTGATGGGAAGATGAGGGCTGGCTGGCGTAGGTGGAGCGCTAATGTTTTATCATAGTTCTGTGAGGTCCAGTTGCTAAGTTGCTAAATTAGCCTTAGCGTCGTTAGCAACAGCATAGTTAAGCCTTACCAGGTTGAGAATTTTTAACCGTGTAGTTACATGTCCATGGTTTAATAGTATTGTTGATCTTCTGTCTATCCTTCCAGTCAGGGGTTTATTTATTTTGTTTCTATCTTCATTTGAGAACGATGCTATCACGTTAGCTCAGTAGCTAAGTGTGTCACCGATGTATTGTCTTGGAGATAAAAGTCACTTTAAATGTCCATTTCGCGTGCTCGACTCTCATTTTCAAGAGGATATAGTATCCCAGGTGGTTTAAAATACATATCCGTGATCCACAATAGAAAAAGGAGAAGAGTACATAGTTCTGTGAGGTCCGGTTGCTAAGTTGCTAAATTAGCCTTAGTGTCGTTAGCAACAGCATAGTTAAGCCTTACTAGGTTGAGAATTTTTAACCGTGTAGTTACATGTCCATGGTTTAATAGTATTGTTGATCTTCTGTCTATCCTTCCAGTCAGGGGTTTATTTATTTTGTTTCTATCTTCATTTGAGAACGATGCTATCACGTTAGCTCAGTAGCTAAGTGTGTCACCGATGTATTGTCTTGGAGATAAAAGTCACTTTAAATGTCCATTTCGCGTGCTCGACTCTCATTTTCAAGAGGATATAGTATCCCAGGTGGTTTAAAATACATATCCGTGATCCACAATAGAAAAAGGAGAAGAGTACATAGTTCTGTGAGGTCCGGTTGCTAAGTTGCTAAATTAGCCTTAGTGTCGTTAGCAACAGCATAGTTAAGCCTTACCAGGCTGAGAATTTTTAACCGTGTAGTTACATGTACATGGTTTAATAGTATTGTTGATCTTCTGTCTATCCTTCCAGTCAGGGCTTTATTTATTGTGTTTCTATCTTCATTTGAGAACGATGCTATCACGTTAGCTAAGTGTGTCACCGATGTATTGTCTTGGAGATAAAAGTCACTTTAAATGTCCATTTGGCGTTCTCGACTCTCATTTTCAAGAGGATATAGTATCCGAGGTGGTTTAAAATACATATCCGTGATCCACTATAGAAAAAGGAGAGAGTGTGGAATCCAATGAGCCAGCTTGTACCTAAGTTACGGTCAGAGCGAAAAAAGATACGTCCATCACTGCCTCTCAAGTCCTTCACTCTAACATTCCTCATCTACGAATCTTTCATCCCGGCTCAAATTAATGGGGTAATCGTCACTTTCTCGCTCCGAATCTCTCTCGCTCCATTGTAAACAACGGGGAATTGTGAGGAATACTAGCTCCTGTGACGTCACGCTACTTCCGCTACAGGCAAGGCTTTTTTTTATCAGCGAGCAAAAGTTGCGAACTTTATCGTCGATTTTCTCTACTAAATCCTTTCAGCAAAAATATGGCAATATCGCGAAATGATCAAGTATGACACGTAGAATGGATCTGCTATTCCCGTTTAAATTTTAAAAAATCATTTCAGTAGGCCTTTAAAAGGTGCAAGTGTCCCCACCAGCATCCGCCTTGCTGTCCTCTCCCTGGTTGAGGAGCAGAAACCGAGGACTCTCGGGGCAAAAAGGCAGGATGAGGAACTGTGCCAGTGCCGGGATCAAAGACAGGGACAACATCATGTCCCAGAGGTCCGTCGTCCCCAACATTGTCTCCAGTCCGGCCACCTGCAGGAACCAAACAAACCTTTTAGGACTAGATGCCGTTTTTGGCAGGGTTCTTTCTGGCCTCACCATGCCCAGCAGGATCCCTGAAGCGTAGGCCACCTGGTTGAGTGTTGCAAAAGCCCCTCTCAGGGCGGTGGGGGACACTTCCTGGATGTAGAGTGGATTGAGACTCATCACCAGGCCGCAGAAGAGACCAAACAACAGTCTTCCCAGGATGAGAGCCTCAAATGATTCGATGGCTTTGGAGATGACCATCAGGCACGCTCCCACCACGGACAGACCATTGCATATCAGGATGGAGTTACGCCTGGACGGGAGGGAAGACGGCGGACATTTTACAGACCAAGAACCAGTGTCCTTCCCGAAGTCTGTTTTCACCTTCCAAATGAGTCTGCCAGATATTTGACTCCCAGCGAGCCCAACAGGGCTCCGAAGTCCTTGATGCTGACCGACAGCGACCACAGGAGGGTCAGGCTGTGGTCTGAAATGGTTTGGTTGTGTCGGTCTGTCCAGGTTTCATTGAAGAAGGCCTCAATGATCTGAAACAAACAAAGACTGTTGGAAGTGGAAGTGTGCATGCCACCGGCTGAGAATCTTCCGCTTTGTCAAGATGTCCCTTAATCCTTCATTCAAAACTACGTAAAGCGACGGAAAACACAAACGCTCAAAAAAGTTTTAAGTAAATCAAATACAATGTTGGCGTTAACGCTATTTTTGTGTCTTTTTACTCAGGTTTATTCAAAGTTTCAGCCCGGTAAACTTGAAATTGAACTGACTTGTCCAAGATGGGGGGAAAAAAATGCATTTTTTTTGGTGAAAGCTGACCCAAGAGTTAAGGGAACATATGACATTGTTTGCCTGCCGCAGGCCTCGTCTCAGCATTTATGGAAATGCCTGGAACATGTCAGGATGTGAGTGAGCACGTAGGGCGTCTGTTTGTTCAGTTGTGTCTTGATGCTGGGAGATATTTGTTGGCCATTTGTTTGTCCTCCACGTGACCGATCCAGTTTTCCTCAGGCTGACTTATTTAGCGGATATACTGCATGACAAAAAGAAACTGTCACTCTTTGATGCTTCTCCTCAAGCCGGTGTATGAACACCTAAATGTTAAAAAAATCTATTATTTCACATTACTACACCCAGTTCTAGTACTCACATTACTACACCCAGTACTAGTGCTCACATTACTACACCCAGTTCTAGTGCTCATATTACTACACCCAGTTCTAGTGCTCACATTATTACACCCAGTTCTAGTGGTCACACTACTACACCCAGTTCTAGTACTCACATTACTACACCCAGTTCTAGTGCTCACACTACTACACCCAGTTCTAGTGCTCACATTACTACACCCAGTTCTAGTGCTCACATTACTACACCCAGTTCTAGTGGTCACATTACTACACCCAGTTCTAGTGCTCACACTACTACACCCAGTTCTAGTGCTCACATTACTACACCCAGTTCTAGTGCTCACATTACTACACCCAGTTCTAGTACTCACATTACTACACCCAGTTCTAGTGCTCACATTACTACACCCAGTTCTAGTACTCACATTACTACACCCAGTTCCAGTGCTCACACTTCTGATTTTACTTAAGCCACTTTTTCAGTTTAGTGGAGAAAAGTTTAATGTCCGACTTTAAGTCCAGTGGCAAAGAGTTCCACAGATGTGAGAACTTCACTGAGAACTCAGACTGACCCAGAGTGGTCCACCACCTTTCCACTCTACACCTCCCGCCCCACCCACTGCACACCTTCACTACTGTACCTGTGTACTTCTTTACACATCACAGCAGGGGCTAATCCATTAAGACACTTAAAAATAGCTTTTAAAAATGAGGAATGATCCAAAGTCATCTTATTATTAGGTAGGACGAGTGTTAGCATAAAAAGCTACAGGGACAAAACGGGGCTCCCAAAAAGTGTTTGTGGTCTAAACTCCAGCCTTGTGTAGAACACACTTCTGGTGTGGGACCTCTGAGACTTACATGAAAGTGAGTTCAAAAACGGCAAAGTTTTGAGAGAATGAATTGTTCATCAAATAAAGAAATCACCTTGGCCGGGGCGTTGACGTTCCCCGTGTGGTAGCCCACCTGCAGTGAGCCCAGGACCGCCGCCAAGATGGAGATCAGGAGTATGGCTGTCAAATGGCTCTGGAACAATTCAGCGTGTTAAAAGAGCGATACAGACACCCGTCAATCAATGTCGCTGCCTTTTTCTCAGCTCTTTGGCGTTGTGTTGTTGCCATGAGAATGTGGTGAGACAGTCAGGGTACAACACTGACATTTGCTATAAAGTCTTATTTGTACACACATTCTCCCATCCGGCCTGTGGACACGCCCACCCCCGCAGCACAATGATGGAACATGCAGTTTCACTCAAGCTTTTAATTATACAATTAATTAATTTTTCAAACTGAGACTCACTGACTTTGGCTCATTTTCCGTGAAGAACATACCATATTTTATTGTAAGTCACAGTTTTTTCCATAGTTTGGCCGGGGGTGCGACTTATACTCAGGAGCGACTTATGTGTGAAATGATTAACACATTAGCGTAAAATATCAAATAATATTATTGATCTCATTCACGTAAGAGACTAGAACAGGGGTCGGCAACCCGCGGCTCCGGAGCCGCATGCGGCTCTTTGACCACTCTGATGCGGCTCAGCTGCATACTTGCCGACCCTCCCGGTTTTCCCAGTATACTTAACGACCCCCCCCCGATTTTCCCAGGAGACAGCCTCTCCTAGAATCTCCCAGGGCAAATATTATCCTATTTTCACTCTAATGACTTAATCAAGGGCGTGTCCTAATGGCACTGCATTAATTGTCCTCTATAGCATTTACAAACAGCGTGCCAGCCCGGCCACATGTTATATGTTGCTTTTACTTGCACACGTAAGTGCCAGCAAGGCATACTTGCTCAACAGCCACACAGCTTACACTGACGGTAGTCGTACAAAAACAACTTTAACACTGTTACGTTACAAATATGCGCCACACTGTGAACCCACACCAAAAAAGAATGACAAAAACATTTCTGGAGAACATCCGCACCGTAGCACAACACAAAAAATACCCAGAATCCCATGCAGCCCTAATTCTTCCGGTCTACATTATACACCCCCGCTACCACCAAACCCCCCCACACATCAACCCCCACCCCGTCTCCGTGCGTCGGTTGAGCGGAAGAGTTAGGGCTGCATGGGATTCTGGGTATTTGTTGTGTTGTGTTTATGTTGTGTTACAGTGCAGATGTTCTCCAGAAATGTGTTTGTCATTCTTTTTTGGTGTGGGTTCAAAAGTGTGGCGCATATTTGTAACGTAACAGTGTTAAAGTTGTTTTTGTACGACTACCGTCAGTGTAAGCTGTGTGGCTGTTGAACAAGTATGCCTTGCTGGCACTTACGTGTGCAAGCAAAAGCTGCATTCATCATGTGGCCAAGCAGGTACGCTGTTTGGGCAGGCTGTAGAGGGCGCTAAAAGCAGTGCCAGCACGTCCTGAAATTTGGGAGTCTCCCGGAAAATTGTGAGGGTTGGCAAGAAAGACGCTATCAAGCGCCGGTCAATTAAAAGTCGCGGGCTGCACTAACATTAAATTTCCACATAGAGATGCGTGCCGGTGCGTGTGTCAGAGACCCCTGGTTAACATAGCGCAAAGCAATTTAAGCTTTGTATGTGGTGTTTTTCATTTTAAACTTTCAAAATGTTTTTGTGGCTCCCATTGTTTTCTTTAATTTGTGAAACTTTCCAAAATGGCTCTATGAGTGGTAAAGGTTGCCGACCCCTGGACTAGACGTATAAGATTTCATGGGATTTAGCGATTAGGAGTGACAGATTGTTTGGTAAACGTATAGCATGTTCTATATGTTATAGTTATTTGAATGACTCTTACCATAATATGTTACGTTAACATACCAGTTGGTTATTTATGCCTCATAACGTACACTTATTCAGCCTGTTGTTCACTATTCTTTATGTATTTTAAATTGCCTTTGAAATGTCTATTCTTGCTGTTGGCTTTTATCAAATACATTTCCCCCAAAAATGCGACTTATACTCCAGTGCGACTTATTATGTTTTTTTCCTTCTTTATTATGCATTTTCGGCCGGTGCAACTTATACTCCGGAGCGACTTATACTCCGAAAAATACGGTAAAACTGAACTGGCTAATAAGTAAACAAAAACAGAATGCTGGACGACAGCAAAGACTTACTGGGGAGCAAAGACGGCGTCCACAAAGTACATCCGAACATGACATGACAATCAACAATGTCCCCAGAAAAAAGGATAAAAACAACTTAAATGTTCTTGATTGCTAAAATAAAGTAGATGCGTGAAATATCGCTCAAAGGAAGACATGAAACTGCTACGGGAAAATACCCAAAAAAGAGAAAAAGCCGCCAAAATAGGAGCGCAAGACAAGAAATAAAACACAAAAAAGTCAAAATAAGTCATAGTGTGACTTATATGTTTTTTTACTTCTTCATTATGCATTTTCGGCCGGTGCGACTTATACTCCGGAGCGACTTATACTCCGAAAAATACGGTAGCTCCAAATTGTTCAGGACAAGCCAAAATCATCAGCCCGGAGGTTGGGTCTTGTTGGGTGTTCCAACAGGACAATGACCCCAAACTAGGGATGTCCGATAATGGCTTTTTGCCGATATCCGATATTCCGATATTGTCCAACTCTTTAATTACCGATACCGATGTCAACCGATACCGATATCAACCAATATATGCAGTCGTGGAATTAACACATTATTATGCCTAATTTGGACAACCAGGTATGGTGAAGATAAGGTACTTTTTTAAAAAAAATAATAAAATAAGATAAATAAATAAAAAAGAAAGTAAAACAATATAAAAACAGTTACATAGAAACTAGTAATGAATGAAAATGAGTCAAATTAACACTATTAGTGGAGCAGCAGCACGCACAATCATGTGTGCTTACGGACTGTATCCCTTGCAGACTGTATTGATATATATTGATATATAATGTAGGAA
Organism: Entelurus aequoreus; assembly: GCF_033978785.1. Lineage (NCBI taxonomy): Eukaryota > Metazoa > Chordata > Actinopteri > Syngnathiformes > Syngnathidae > Entelurus > Entelurus aequoreus. Next base: position 44,585,501 of record NC_084753.1, on the reverse strand, counting down.
GCAGAATATTGATAACAGAAAGAAATGGGGGGAGGGAGTTTTTTTGGGTTGGTGCACTAATTGTATGTGTATCTTGTTTTTTTTATGTTGATTTAATAAAAAAAACCCAAAAAAACCCCCAAAAAAAACGATATAGATAATAAAAAAAACGATACCGATAATTTCCGATATTACATTTTAACGCATTTATCGGCCGGCCGATATTATCGGACATCCCTACCCCAAACACACCTCAAAAGTGGTAAAGGAATGGCTAAATCAGGCTAGAATGAAGGTTTTAGAATGGCCTGACTTAAAGGTGTGGACAATGCTGAAGAAACAAGTCCATGTCAGAAAAGCAACACATTTAGCTGAACTGCAGCAATTTAGTGGTCAAGTGGTCAAGCAGAAGCTTGTGGATGGCTACCAAAAGCACCTTATTGCCGGTAAACTTGCCATGTAAGCAAATATTAACATTGCTGTATGTATACCGTATTTCCTTGAATTGCCGCCGGGAATATAGTATTCGCCTGCCTAGAATTACAGCCGGGTCAAACTCGTTTCGCAAAATAATTAGCGCATGCTTGGCACTTCCGCCGGGTCAAATATGAGTCATTAAATGACTTCCGCCTCCTGGTGGTAGAGGGCGCTAGTGATCCTTCTTGCGACTGCTGGTACTGCAGAAGACCGGTGCTGCAGAAGAAGACAACACGCAGCAAGAGTGAGCAGCCATTGTTTGCTTCCACTTTCACCATGGAGGATTACATATCTAAAATAAAACAGTTTTCTGAACTGGACTTTCAATCGAAGCAGGAGGTAATACTTAAAGGAAGACCTCCATCGAAACAGAGAGACTTTTAAAACTGAAGAAAGATAAGGAAGACTTCTATAGAAGCTGCGCATGGACTCATTTATACCTAAAGGTAAGACCATAATAACGTTTTTTTTTATTAAATGTGCTTTTCATGATAAGGTAAGCGCCGGAGTGAGAAGAGGTTTTAAAATAATTAGCGCATGCTTGCCAATCCCGCATGCTTTTGGTAAACGCAGGAGTGAGAAGAGGTTTTAAAATAATTAGCGCATGCTGGCCAATCCCGCATTCTTTTGGTAAACGCAGGAGTGAGAAGAGGTTTTAAATTAATTAGCGCCCCGGCGGCTATTCAAGGAAATACGGTACTTTTGACCCTCACATTTTCAGTAGACACATAATAAATTCATAAAAGAAGCAAACTTCATGAATGTTTTTTGTGAGCAACAAGTATGTGCTCCAATCACTACATCACAACAAAATAAGAAATGATTGTAAAGTCATGTCCTTTACAAGTGTATGTACACTTATGACCAGGACTGTGTGTGTGTAGTTGAAGTCCCTGCTGGACAGCATGAAGGCCACATAGCCTTGAGTGTCAACATGTAAACGCACACGCTGGCACTTTTACAGGTCAGAGGTGCTATGAGGAGTATTTTCACACCCTGGCAACATGTCCAGATGCATATTTAGGCTACCTCAAGGAAGTGTTACTGTTCCAGCGCTCTAACAAACTCACCTCCTGGGACGCCATGTGTCAGCTTCAGATGGGGTATGCCTCCCTGGAAATGCACGCGCATTTATTCCATCCTCTTTACCCCCTGCAAGGAAGGAAAACACTCTCAGAGTTGATGTCGTGCACAGTCCGGCCCAGTCCTCCAGGTCAGACCTGGGCAAAGTACGGCCCGCGGGCCACATGAAGATGTTCAATGCGGCCCGCCGGACGTTCTACATCATTTTTTTAACATGAAAAGTGTATTTGCCGTGATGATGTGACCGTAAGTCTTCAACTATACAAAGTATTTCAATGGTAGAAATCTGCACTTTTGGGTGTTCTAGGAGTTATTATGATAATCGAGGTCACAGCAGCTCAGACCAGGAACAAAGCAGAGTGGGCGGGGCTTGTTTACAGCCCCAAACACATGTGTTTAATGACTACTTAGTTCTATTTAATGTTGTCATTATGGTGGTACTTGATGAATACTTAGGTCGACTACACTACTGTATTTAATGTTGTCATCATGGTGGTACTTAATGAATACTTAGGTCTACTACACTACTGTATTTAATGTTGTCATTATGGTGGTACTTAATGAATACTTAGGTCGACTACACTACTGTATTTAATGTTGTCATTATGGTGGTACTTGATGAATACTTAGGTCTACTACACTACAGTATTTAATGTTGTCATTATGGTGGTACTTAATGAATACTTAGGTCTACTACACTACTGTATTTAATGTTGTCATTATGGTGGTACTTGATGAATACTTAGGTCTACTACACTACAGTATTTAATATTGTCATTATGGTGGTACTTAATGAATACTTAGGTCTACTACACTACTGTATTTAATGTTGTCATTATGGTGGTACTTGATGAATACTTAGGTCTACTACACTACTGTATTTAATGTTGTCATTATGGTGGTACTTGATGAATACTTAGGTCTACTACACTACTGTATTTAATGTTGTCATTATGGTGGTACTTAATGAATACTTAGGTCTACTACACTACTGTATTTAATGTTGTCATTATGGTGGTACTTGATGAATACTTAGGTCTACTACACTACTGTATTTAATGTTGTCATTATGGTGGTACTTAATGAATACTTAGGTCTACTACACTACTGTATTTAATGTTGTCATGATGGTGGTACTTAATGAATACTTAGGTCTACTACACTACTGTATTTAATGTTGTCATGATGGTGGTACTTAATGAATACTTAGGTCTACTACACTACTGTATTTAATGTTGTCATTATGGTGGTACTTAATGAATACTTAGGTCTACTACACTACTGTATTTAATGTTGTCATTATGGTGGTACTTAATGAATACTTAGGTCGACTACACTACTGTATTTAATGTTGTCATTATGGTGGTACTTGATGAATACTTAGGTCTACTACACTACTGTATTTAATGTTGTCATTATGGTGGTACTTGATGAATACTTAGGTCTACTACACTACTGTATTTAATGTTGTCATTATGGTGGTACTTGATGAATACTTAGGTCTACTACACTACTGTATTTAATGTTGTCATTATGGTGGTACTTAATGAATACTTAGGTCTACTACACTACTGTATTTAATGTTGCCATTATGGTGGTACTTAATGAATACTTAGGTCTACTACACTACTGTATTTAATGTTGTCATTATGGTGGTACTTAATGAATACTTAGGTCTACTACACTACTGTATTTAATGTTGTCATTATGGTGGTACTTAATGAATACTTAGGTCTACTACACTACTGTATTTAATGTTGTCATTATGGTGGTACTTGATGAGTACTCAGGTCTACTACACTACTGTATTTAATGTTGTCATTATGGTGGTACTTGATGAATACTTAGGTCTACTACACTACTGTATTTAATGTTGTCATTATGGTGGTACTTGATGAATACTTAGGTCGACTACACTACTGTATTTAATGTTGTCATTATGGTGGTACTTGATAAATACTTAGGTCTACTACACTACTGTATTTAATGTTGTCATTATGGTGGTACTTAATGAATACTTAGGTCTACTACACTACTGTATTTAATGTTGTCATTATGGTGGTACTTGATGAATACTTAGGTCTACTACACTACTGTATTTAATGTTGTCATTATGGTGGTACTTAATGAATACTTAGGTCTACTACACTACTGTATTTAATGTTGTCATTATGGTGGTACTTAATGAATACTTAGGTCGACTACACTACTGTATTTAATGTTGTCATTATGGTGGTACTTAATGAATACTTAGGTCTACTACACTACTGTATTTAATGTTGTCATTATGGTGGTACTTAATGAATACTTAGGTCTACTACACTACTGTATTTAATGTTGTCATTATGGTGGTACTTAATGAATACTTAGGTCGACTACACTACTGTATTTAATGTTGTCATTATGGTGGTACTTAATGAATACTTAGGTCTACTACACTACTGTATTTAATGTTGTCATTATGGTGGTACTTAATGAATACTTAGGTCTACTACATTACTGTATTTAATGTTGTCATTATGGTGGTACTTAATGAATACTTAGGTCTACTACACTACTGTATTTAATGTTGTCATTATGGTGGTACTTAATGAATACTTAGGTCTACTACACTACTGTATTTAATGTTGTCATTATGGTGGTACTTAATGAATACTTAGGTCGACTACACTACTGTATTTAATGTTGTCATTATGGTGGTACTTAATGAATACTTAGGTCTACTACACTACTGTATTTAATGTTGTCATTATGGTGGTACTTAATGAATACTTAGGTCTACTACATTACTGTATTTAATGTTGTCATTATGGTGGTACTTAATGAATACTTAGGTCTACTACACTACTGTATTTAATGTTGTCATTATGGTGGTACTTAATGAATACTTAGGTCTACTACACTACTGTATTTAATGTTGTCATTATGGTGGTACTTAATGAATACTTAGGTCTACTACACTACTGTATTTAATGTTGTCATTATGGTGGTACTTAATGAATACTTAGGTCTACTACACTACTGTATTTAATGTTGTCATTATGGTGGTACTTAATGAATACTTAGGTCGACTACACTACTGTATTTAATGTTGTCATTATGGTGGTACTTAATGAATACTTAGGTCTACTACACTACTGTATTTAATGTTGTCATTATGGTGGTACTTGATGAATACTTAGGTCTACTACACTACTGTATTTAATGTTGTCATTATGGTGGTACTTAATGAATACTTAGGTCTACTACACTACTGTATTTAATGTTGTCATTATGGTGGTACTTGATGAATACTTAGGTCTACTACACTACTGTATTTAATGTTGTCATTATGGTGGTACTTAATGAATACTTAGGTCTACTACACTACTGTATTTAATGTTGTCATTATGGTGGTACTTGATGAATACTTAGGTCTACTACACTACAGTATTTATTGCAGAGCGTTATGAAGCTGCTGGATGATGCATCAGACTTCAAATGCATCTATAAAGTCTCAGGAGGGTTTCCTACAGCCACATCTGTTCATGCTGATGTTTTCCTAAATATAGAAAGTTATTTGACAACACAAGTAGGGAAAGGACTCCCGGGTGTATCTGCATCCAATGCAGTCTGCTGAAAAGGACGGAAAGCGCCACTCGACATAGCGACTGACGCTGTGGTCAAACTTGGGATTGCCAAAAAAACACCTTTTAGGATAGTCAACACTCTAAAGTCAAGGCCCGGGGGCCAGACGTAGCCCGCCACATCATTTTTATCTGGCCCGCAAACACCTGGACATGTGTCAATAAAGTACTTCATATTTATTACTAAATGTCATTGATTTTTTTCTTTTTGACAGAAGAAATATATGCACTGCTTGACATTGCATACCTTTTAAACTTTAATGATATCCAATATTGCAAGAAATATTACAGTATGTTATCATACTTTCCCAACATGTTGTTGTCTAAATAAAAAGACTTAACTTTACATCAAACTACCCATCAAATTAATAAAAATGACAATAATAATAATAGATTTTATTTGTAAAAAGCACTTTACATTGAGTAAACAACCTCAAAGTGCTCCAGTGTATTAAAAAATAAAAAAAAAATTAAAAAAAGATAATTAAAAAATTAAAAACATTTTTTTAAACTAGAACAGCCAAATAGCTAAAACTAGTATGCATATATCTAAAAAAAAGCTTATTTAAAAAAAAAAAAAAAAGGGGTTTTAAACCTTTTTTAAAAGCATCCACAGTCTGTGGTGCCCTCAGGTGGTCAGGCAGAGCGTTCCACAGACTGGGAGCGGCAGAGCAGAAATAATAAATGTTGCGATGCTCTTCACAGCATATTACTGTAAATGGAAAAAAACTACTACTGTTTTTGCGTAAAAATTCTGTCAACTGAGCTGGCAGATTTTGACTGTACAATCTTGTTTTTAACGGTGTATTACTGTAAATGGAAAGACGGCACATTTGTTTTTACGCTAGAAAAACTGGCAGCTAAGTTGCCAGAAAAAAAAAATATTTTGTACTGTTTTTCCATGAAGAATATCATGTTGTAAAAACCAATGTCAATTTAACAGTCAATTTCTGGCCACTATAGATTTTATGGTGTATTACTGTAAATGGCAAAAAATACCAGAGTTTTTTACAGTCAAAAACTGGCATCTCAGTCAATAATTTTACCGTACAATTTAGTGTTTTTACAGTAAACGGTAAAATTTTACTTTTTTTTTTTTTCAGTTGCAGGAATTTTACTGTCAAATTAAAAATAGTTTTTTAGTGAAAATAGAAAACTTGTTTTTTTAATTGTAAAATAGTACAGATGTTTTTTTACAGTAAAAAAACTGCAGCTCGGTTGCAATAATTTCACCATAAAATGTACTGTTTTTTTTTTACAGCATATAACTGTAAAACAAAAACAAAAACACTACAACTGTTAGTACGGTAAAAAATTGGCAGCTCTGTTGCAATATTTTTACTGTAAAAAGTAAATTTTTTACTGAGAAAACTGCTTTTTCACGGTAAAAGTACTTCATATTTTCTCACTAAATGTCATAGATTTTTTCCTTTTCGACAGAAAAAATATATGTACTGCTTGACATTGCATACCTTTTCAACTTTAATAGTATCCAATATTGCAAGAAATATTACACTATATTATCATACTTTCCAAACATGTTTTTGTCTAAATAAAAAAACTTAACTTTACATCAAACTACCCATCAAATTAATAAAAATGACAATAAATGTTACGATGCTCTTTACAGCATTTTACTGTAAATGGAAAAAAAAAATACTACTGTTTTTGTGTAAAAATTCTGTCGACTGAGCTGGCAGATTTTGACAGATGTTTTTTTACAGTAAAAAAAACTGGCAGCTCGGTTGCAATAATTTCACCATGAAATGTACTGTTTTTTTACAGCATATAACTGTAAAACAAAAACAGTACGACTGTTAGTACGGTAAAAAATTGGCAGCTCTGTTGCAATATTTTTACGGTAAAAAGTAATTTTTTTTACTGAGAAAACTGCTTTTTCACGGTAAAAGTACTTCATATTTTCTCACTAAATGTCATAGATTTGTTCCTTTTCGACAGAAAAAATATATGTACTGCTTGACATTGCATACCTTTTCAACTTTAATAGTATCCAATATTGCAAGAAATATTACACTATATTATCATACTTTCCAAACATGTTTTTGTCTAAATAAAAACTTAACTTTACATCAAACTACCCATCAAATTAATAAATGTTACGATGCTCTTTACAGCATTTTACTGTAAATGGAAAAAAAACTACTACTGTTTTTGCGTAAAAATTCTGTCGACTGAGCTGGCAGATTTTGACTGTACAATCTTGTTTTTAACGGTGTATTACTGTAAATGGAAAGACGGCACATTTGTTTTTACGCTAGAAAAACTGGCAGCTAAGTTGCCAGGAAAAAAATATATATTTTGTACTGTTTTTCCATGAAGAATATCATGTTGTAAAAACCATTGTCAATTTAACAGTCAATTTCTGGCCACTATAGATTTTATGGTGTATTACTGTAAATGGCAAAATAATACCAGAGTTTTTTACAGTCAAAAACTGGCATCTCAGTCAATAATTTTACCGTACAATTGAGTGTTTTTACAGTAAATGGAAAAACTTTACTTTTTTTTTTTTTTCAGTTGCAGGAATTTTACTGTCAAATTAAAAATAGTTTTTAGTGAAAATAGAAAACTTGTTTTTTTATTGTAAAATAGTACAGATGTTTTTTTACAGTAAAAAAACTGGCAGCTCGGTTGCAATAATTTCACCATAAAATGTACTGTTTTTTTTACAGCATATAACTGTAAAACAAAAACAGTACGACTGTTAGTACGGTAAAAAATTGTCAGCTCAGTTGCAAGATTTTTACGGTAAAAAGTACATTTTTTATGGAGAAAACTGCTTTTTCACGGTAAAAGTACTTCATATTTTCTCACTAAATGTCATAGATTTGTTCCTTTTCGACAGATAAAATATATGTACTGCTTGACATTGCATACCTTTTCAACTTTAATAGTATCCAATATTGCAAGAAATATTACACTATATTATCATACTTTCCAAACATGTTTTTGTCTAAATAAAAAAACTTAACTTTACATCAAACTACCCATCAAATTAATAAAAATGACAATAAATGTTACGGTGCTCTTTACAGCATTTTACTGTAAATGGAAAAAAAACTACTACTGTTTTTGCGTAAAAATTCTGTCGACTGAGCTGGCAGATTTTGACTGTACAATCTTGTTTTTAACGGTGTATTACTGTAAACGGAAAGATGGCACATTTGTTTTTACGGTAGAAAAACTGGCAGCTAAGTTGCCAGAACAAAAAAATAACTTTGTACTGTTTTTCCATGAAGAATATCATGTTGTAAAAACCATTGTCAATTTAACAGTCAAATTCTGGCCACTATAGATTTTATGGTGTATTACTGTAAATGGCAAAAGAATACCAGAGTTTTTTACAGTCAAAAACTGGCATCTCAGTCAATAATTTTACCGTACAATTTAGTGTTTTTACAGTAAATGGAAAAATGTTACTTTTTTTTTTTAGTTGCAGGAATTTTACTGTCAAATTAAAAATAGTTTTTAGTGAAAATAGAAAACGTGTTTTTTTATTGTAAAATAGTACAGATGTTTTTTTACAGTAAAAAAACCTGGCAGGTCGGTTGCAATAATTTCACCATAAAATGTACTGTTTTTTTTACAGCATATTACTGTAAAACAAAAACAGTACGACTGTTAGTACGGTAAACAATTGGCAGCTCTGTTGCAAGATTTTTACTGTAAAAAGTACATTTTTTACTGAGAAAACTGCTTTTTCACGGTAAAAGTACTTCATATTTTCTCACTAAATGTCATAGATTTTTTTCCTTTTCGACAGAAAAAATATATGTACTGCTTGACATTGCATACCTTTTCAACTTTAATAGTATCCAATATTGCAAGAAATATTACACTATATTATCATACTTTCCAAACATGTTTTTGTCTAAATAAAAAGACTTAACTTTACATCAAACTACCCATCAAATTAATAAAAATGACAATAAATGTTACGATGCTCTTTACAGCATTTTACTGTAAATGGAAAAAAAACTATTACTGTTTTTGCGTAAAAATTCTGTCGACTGAGCTGGCAGATTTTGACTGTACAATCTTGTTTTTAACGGTGTATTACTGTAAATGGAAAGACGGCACATTTGTTTTTACGCTAGAAAAACTGGCAGCTAAGTTGCCAGAACAAAAAAAATAACTTTGTACTGTTTTTCCATGAAGAATATCATGTTGTAAGAACCAATGTCAATTTAACAGTCAATTTCGGGCCACTAAACTGCCAGCATGTTCTGTAAACCACGCCCACAAAAACAGCGGTAGTGTTTCTACAATTACTGTAAAATGTTGTACAAAAACCAAAAAAAAACGCTATATTGTACAGTAAAATGTTGTAAATGTCAAGTTTTTACTGTAAAATGGACAGTCTACTTAAAACAATTTATATAATTAACAATGAAATCAAACCCCCCACCCCCCACTTGTCACGTTTCATGTGTCAGGGGACATGGGAGACTAATTGAAAAGAGGCATTAAATGGAGACTATACTACAACAGGGACAGAAGCATTAAATGGAGACTATACTACTACGGGGACAGAAGCATTAAATGGAGACTATACTACAACGGGGACAGAAGCATTAAATGGAGACTATACTACAACGGGGACAGAAGCATTAAATGGAGACTATACTACAACGGGGACAGAAGCATTAAATGGAGACTATACTACAACGGGGACAGAAGCATTAAATGGAGACTATACTACAACGGGGACAGAAGCATTCAATGGAGACTATACTACAACGGGGACAGAAGCATTAAATGGAGACTATACTACAACGGGGACAGAAGCATTAAATGGAGACTATACTACAACGGGGACAGAAGCATTAAATGGAGACTATACTACAACGGGGACAGAAGCATTAAATGGAGACTATACTACAACGGGGACAGAAGCATTAAATGGAGACTATACTACAACGGGGACAGAAGCATTAAATGGAGACTATACTACAACGGGGACAGAAGCATTAAATGGAGACTATACTACAACGGGGACAGAAGCATTAAATGGAGACTATACTACAACGGGGACAGAAGCATTAAATGGAGACTATACTACAACGGGGACAGAAGCATTAAATGGAGACTATACTACAACGGGGACAGGAGCATTAAATGGAGACTATACTACAACGGGGACAGAAGCATTAAATGGAGACTATACTACAACGGGGACAGAAGCATTAAATGGAGACTATACTACAACGGGGACAGAGGCATTAAATGGAGACTATACTACAACGGGGACAGAAGCATTAAATGGAGACTATACTACAACGGGGACAGAAGCATTAAATGGAGACTATACTACAACGGGGACAGAAGCATTAAATGGAGACTATACTACAACGGGGACAGAAGCATTAAATGGAGACTATACTACAACGGGGACAGAAGCATTAAATGGAGACTATACTACAACGGGGACAGAAGCATTAAATGGAGACTATACTACAACGGGGACAGAAGCATTAAATGGAGACTATACTACAACGGGGACAGAAGCATTAAATGGAGACTATACTACAACGGGGACAGAAGCATTAAATGGAGACTATACTACAACGGGGACAGAAGCATTAAATGGAGACTATACTACAACGGGGACAGAAGCATTAAATGGAGACTATACTACAACAGGGACAGAAGCATTAAATGGAGACTATACTACAACGGGGACAGAAGCATTAAATGGAGACTATACTACAACGGGGACAGAAGCATTAAATGGAGACTATACTACAACAGGGACAGAAGCATTAAATGGAGACTATACTACAACAGGGACAGAAGCATTAAATGGAGACTATACTACAACAGGGACAGAAGCATTAAATGGAGACTATACTACAACGGGGACAGAAGCATTAAATGGAGACTATACTACAACGGGGACAGAAGCATTAAATGGAGACTATACTACAACGGGGACAGAAGCATTAAATGGAGACTATACTACAACGGGGACAGAAGCATTAAATGGAGACTATACTACAACGGGGACAGAAGCATTAAATGGAGACTATACTACAACGGGGACAGAAGCATTAAATGGAGACTATACTACAACGGGGACAGAAGCATTAAATGGAGACTATACTACAACGGGGACAGAAGCATTGAATGGAGACTATACTACAACGGGGACAGAGGCATTAAATGGAGACTATACTACAACGGGGACAGAAGCATTAAATGGAGACTATACTACAACGGGGACAGAAGCATTAAATGGAGACTATACTACAACGGGGACAGAAGCATTAAATGGAGACTATACTACAACGGGGACAGAAGCATTAAATGGAGACTATACTACAACGGGGACAGAAGCATTAAATGGAGACTATACTACAACGGGGACAGAGGCATTAAATGGAGACTATACTACAACGGGGACAGAAGCATTAAATGGAGACTATACTACAACGGGGAGAGAAGCATTAAATGGAGACTATACTACAACGGGGACAGAAGCATTAAATGGAGACTATACTACAACGGGGACAGAAGCATTAAATGGAGACTATACTACAACGGGGACAGAAGCATTAAATGGAGACTATACTACAACGGGGAGAGAAGCATTAAATGGAGACTATACTACAACGGGGACAGAAGCATTAAATGGAGACTATACTACAACGGGGACAGAAGCATTAAATGGAGACTATACTACAACGGGGACAGAAGCATTAAATGGAGACTATACTACAACGGGGACAGAAGCATTAAATGGAGACTATACTACAACGGGGAGAGAAGCATTAAATGGAGACTATACTACAACGGGGACAGAAGCATTAAATGGAGACTATACTACAACGGGGACAGAAGCATTAAATGGAGACTATACTACAACGGGGACAGAAGCATTAAATGGAGACTATACTACAACGGGGACAGGAGCATTAAATGGAGACTATACTACAACGGGGACAGAAGCATTAAATGGAGACTATACTACAACGGGGACAGAAGCATTAAATGGAGACTATACTACAACGGGGACAGAGGCATTAAATGGAGACTATACTACAACGGGGACAGAAGCATTAAATGGAGACTATACTACAACGGGGACAGAAGCATTAAATGGAGACTATACTACAACGGGGACAGAAGCATTAAATGGAGACTATACTACAACGGGGACAGAAGCATTAAATGGAGACTATACTACAACGGGGACAGAAGCATTAAATGGAGACTATACTACAACGGGGACAGAAGCATTAAATGGAGACTATACTACAACGGGGACAGAAGCATTAAATGGAGACTATACTACAACGGGGACAGAAGCATTAAATGGAGACTATACTACAACGGGGACAGAAGCATTAAATGGAGACTATACTACAACGGGGACAGAAGCATTAAATGGAGACTATACTACAACGGGGACAGAAGCATTAAATGGAGACTATACTACAACAGGGACAGAAGCATTAAATGGAGACTATACTACAACGGGGACAGAAGCATTAAATGGAGACTATACTACAACGGGGACAGAAGCATTAAATGGAGACTATACTACAACAGGGACAGAAGCATTAAATGGAGACTATACTACAACAGGGACAGAAGCATTAAATGGAGACTATACTACAACAGGGACAGAAGCATTAAATGGAGACTATACTACAACGGGGACAGAAGCATTAAATGGAGACTATACTACAACGGGGACAGAAGCATTAAATGGAGACTATACTACAACGGGGACAGAAGCATTAAATGGAGACTATACTACAACGGGGACAGAAGCATTAAATGGAGACTATACTACAACGGGGACAGAAGCATTAAATGGAGACTATACTACAACGGGGACAGAAGCATTAAATGGAGACTATACTACAACGGGGACAGAAGCATTAAATGGAGACTATACTACAACGGGGACAGAAGCATTGAATGGAGACTATACTACAACGGGGACAGAGGCATTAAATGGAGACTATACTACAACGGGGACAGAAGCATTAAATGGAGACTATACTACAACGGGGACAGAAGCATTAAATGGAGACTATACTACAACGGGGACAGAAGCATTAAATGGAGACTATACTACAACGGGGACAGAAGCATTAAATGGAGACTATACTACAACGGGGACAGAAGCATTAAATGGAGACTATACTACAACGGGGACAGAAGCACTAAATGGAGACTATACTACAACGGGGACAGAAGCATTAAATGGAGACTATACTACAACGGGGACAGAAGCATTAAATGGAGACTATACTACAACGGGGACAGAAGCATTAAATGGAGACTATACTACAACGGGGAGAGAAGCATTAAATGGAGACTATACTACAACGGGGACAGAAGCATTAAATGGAGACTATACTACAACGGGGACAGAAGCACTAAATGGAGACTATACTACAACAGGGACAGAAGCATTAAATGGAGACTATACTACAACGGGGACAGAAGCATTAAATGGAGACTATACTACAACAGGGACAGAAGCATTAAATGGAGACTATACTACAACGGGGACAGAAGCATTAAATGGAGACTATACTACAACGGGGACAGAAGCATTAAATGGAGACTATACTACAACGGGGACAGAAGCATTAAATGGAGACTATACTACAACGGGGACAGAAGCATTAAATGGAGACTATACTACAACAGGGACAGAAGCATTAAATGGAGACTATACTACAACGGGGACAGAAGCATTAAATGGAGACTATACTACAACGGGGACAGAAGCATTAAATGGAGACTATACTACAACGGGGACAGAAGCATTAAATGGAGACTATACTACAACGGGGACAGAAGCATTAAATGGAGACTATACTACAACGGGGACAGAAGCATTAAATGGAGACTATACTACAACGGGGACAGAAGCATTAAATGGAGACTATACTACAACGGGGACAGAAGCATTAAATGGAGACTATACTACAACGGGGAGAGAAGCATTAAATGGAGACTATACTACAACGGGGACAGAAGCATTAAATGGAGACTATACTACAACGGGGACAGAAGCATTAAATGGAGACTATACTACAACGGGGACAGAAGCATTAAATGGAGACTATACTACAACGGGGACAGAAGCAGTCAGACTGGAGGTCATTGTCAAATAAAACAAACCCTCCAACAAGTTCAGTCCACTCCTAACAGGAATCAGCACCAGAACCACGGCAAACCTCTTGTTTCTGCCCCTTGTCCGAGATCCGGGATGCAAATGTACACATAATGCTCACCTGTGCTGTTGACTCAATTTCCCTCCAGACAGTCAAAAGTGTGGCAAACTGCGTGCACACTAAGTTTCCTCCACTATCTCCCAGTCTGGAAGGTGGCTGCCATCCTCGTCCTGAGTGTGTCCACCTTCTTGTCCGTGCGCTGCACCCTGGGAAACACACACACACACACACACACACACACACAAAACACACACACACACACACACACACACACACACACACACACACACACACACACACACACACACACACACACACACACACACACACACACACACACACACACTTACCATACCAGTTAGTCCAGTGATGAAGTCACATGCAGCTGCTGAATTTGTGGCTCGCGCGATAAAATGACACCACCTTCTCCACTTCCCGTGGACCGGCTGATTTGCAGTCCGGGGCCTTGAGCAGACCAGTTCTACACCATCCTGGGCCTAAGGCCTCCAGGGCTGGGCTTTTGGCGACGGGACAGACACGTGCTTTGCGGCCCAGTGTGACGCTGAACCTTATTGCAGGCACCTTTCCAGGAAACCGTTTTGTCAGCTATTCCCTGGCACTCCACTACAAGCTTCTTTTTTTTATTACAACTTATTACTGTAAATAGAAAAAAAAAGAAAGCTCATTTGCAAGAATTTGACTGTGAAATGAACTTCTTTTTTTTTTTTTTTACTGAGAAAACTCCTTTTTACATAAACATTTCTGGCCACTGAGCTGACAGTTTTTTAATTTTTTTTAATTGTAAAATAGTACAGATGTTTTTTTACAGTAAAAAAAACTGGCAGCTCAGTTGCAATAATTTCAACATAAAATGTACTGGTTTTTTTACATCATATTACTGTAAAACAAACAACAACAACAGTATGATTGTTAGTACGGTAAAAAATTGGCAGCTCAGTTGCAAGATTTTTACTGTAAAAAAGTACATTTTTACTGATAAAACTGCTTTTCACATAAACATTCTGGCCACTAAGCTGACAGTTTTTTTTGTTTTGTTTTTTATTGTAAAATAGTACAGATGTTTTTTTACAGTAAAAAAAAAACTGGCAGCTCGGTTGCAATAATTTTAACATAAAATGTACTGTTTTTTACAGCATATTACTGTAAAACAAACAACAACAACAGTACGACTGTTAGTACGGTAAAAAATTGTTTTTTCCATAAAAATTCTGGTCACTGAGCTGCCAGTTTTTGTTGTTGTTTTTCTATTGTTGTATTTTTACAGTAAAACCAACAACTGTCGATTTTATGGTGTATTACTGTAAATGGCAAGAGTACCATTGTTTTTACAGTTGACAAGCAGTAGA
>NC_084753.1:44559751-44562251 GCF_033978785.1 Entelurus aequoreus | reverse complement strand
CATATAAGTGTAAAAGAAAAAAAGAAAACATTACGGATGTTAGTACGGTAAAAATTGGCAGCTCAGTTGCAAGATTTTTACTGTGAAAAGCACATTTTTTACTGAGAAAACTGCTTTTTCACAATAAAATTCTGGCAACCAGCTGCCAGTTTTTTTTTTTTTTTTTTTTTTTTTTACCGTAAAAACAACAACTGTAGATTGTACGTCATATTACTGTAAATGGCAAAACAGTTGCAAGAATTTGACTGTAAAATGTACTTCTTTTTTTTACTGAGAAAACTGCTTTTTACATTAAAATTCTGGCCACTGAGCTGCCAGTTTTTTTGTTTTTGTTTTGTTTTTTACCGTAAAAAACAACAACTGTAGATGTTATGGTGTATATCTGTAAATGGCAAAAGTTTTTTACAGTCAAAAACTGGCATCTCAGTCAATAATTTTACCGTACTATTTACAGTGTTTTTTTTTACAACCTATTACTGTAAATGGAAAATGTTACTTTTTTTTTTTTTTACAGTAAAAAACGTAGCTCAGTTGCAGGAATGTTACTGTCAATTAAAAATAGTTTTTAGTGAAAATAAAAAACTATTTTTCTATTGTAAAATTCTGGCAACTGAGTTAAAAATAGTACAGATGTTTTTTTTACATAAAAAAAAAACTGGCAGCTCGTTTTTTTTTACAGCATATAACTGTAAAAGAAAAAAAAGAAAACATTACGGATGTTAGTACGGTAAAAAATTGGCAGCTCAGTTGCAAGATTTTTACTGTGAAAAGCACATTTTTTATTGAGAAAACTGCTTTTTCACAATAAAATTCTGGCAACCAGCTGCCAGTTTTTGTTTTTTTACCGTAAAAACAACAACTGTAGATTGTACGTCATATTACTGTAAATGGCAAAACAGTTGCAAGAATTTGACTGTAAAATGTACTTCTTTTTTTTTTTTTACTGAGAGAACTGCTTTTTACATTAAAATTCTGGCTACTGAGCTGCCAGTTTTTTTGTTTTTGTTTTGTTTTTTACCGTAAAAACAACAACTGTAGATTTTATGGTGCATATCTGTAAATGGCAAAAGAATACCAGAGTTTTTTTACAGTCCAAAACTGCATCTCAGTCAATAATTTTACCGTACAATTTAGTGTTTTTTTACAACCTATTACTGTAAATGGAAAAATTTAACTTGCAGCTCAGTTGCAGGAACTTTACTGTCAATTAAAAATATTTTTTAGTGAAAATACAAAACTTTTTTTTTATTTTAAAATATTACAGATGTTTATTTACAGTAAAAAATTGGCAGCTCAGTTGCAAGATTTTTACTGTAAAAAGTAAATTTTTTACTGAGAAAACTGCTTTTTCACGATAAAATTCTGGCAACCAGCTGCTGTTTTTTTTTCTTTTTATGGTAAACAAAGACTGTAGATTGTACGTCATATTACTGTAAATAGAAAAACAGTTGCAAGAATTTGACTGTAAAATGTACTTCTTTTTTTTTTTTTTTACTGAGAAAACTGCTTATTACATTAAAATTCTGGGCCACTGAGCTGCCAGTTTTTGTTTTTTTTACAGTAAAAACAACAACTTTAGATTTTATGGTGTATTACTGTAAATGGCAAAAGAATACCAGAGTTTTGACAGTCAAAAACTGGCATCTCAGTCAATAATTTTACCGTACAATTTACAGTGTTTTTTTTTTACAACCTATTACTGTAAATGGAAAAATGTAACTTTTTTTTTTTACAGTAAAAAAAAACTTGCAGCTCAGTTGCAGGAACTTTACTGTCAAATTAAAAATATTTTTTAGTGAAAATACAAAACTTTTTTTTTTTTATTGTAAAATTTTACAGATGTTTATTTACAGTAAAAAAATTGGCAGCTCAGTTGCAAGATTTTTACTGTAAAAAGTAAATTTTTTACAGAGAAAACTGCTTTTTCACGATAAAATTCTGGCAACCAGCTGCCGTTTTTTTTTCTTTTTACGGTAAAACAAAGACTGTAGATTGTACGTCATATTACTGTAAATAGCAAAACAGTTGCAGGAATTTGACTGTAAAATGAACTTCTTTTTTTTACTGAGAAAACTGCTCATTACATTAAAATTCTGGCCACTGAGCTGCCAGTTTTTGTTTTTTTTTTGTTTTTTTTTACAGTAAAAACAACAACTTTAGATTTTATGGTGTATTACTGTAAATGGCAAAGAATACCAGAGTTTTTACAGTCAAAAACTGGCAACTCATCAATAATTTTACCTTACAATTTACAGTGTTTTTTTTACAACCTATTACTGTAAATGGAAAAATGTAACTTTTTTTTTTTACAGTAAAAAAAAACTTGCAGCTCAGTTGCAGGAACTTTACTGTCAAATTAAAAATATTTTTTAGTGAAAATACAAAACTTATTTTTTTATTGTAAAATATTACAGATGTTTATTTACAGTAAAAAATTGGCAGCTCAATTGCAAGATTTTTACTGTAAAAAGTAAATTTTTTACTGAGAAAACTGCTTTTT